>NW_024386888.1:0-16875 GCF_900408965.1 Simochromis diagramma
GGATTTGGAAGGTCTTTCAGCAGGCGTGTGTGGGCAACAGAAGTCTTCTGTGTGTTTGCTGCTCTTACATGTGGAACAATAACACGTGATGTTTGTGAAGTTCTACCTAATGCATCATTGTTCTCACGAGCACTTTTGCGTTGGGAACAGTTTCAAAACTGGGAGTAGTGTGAGTTATTCTATGATTGAAACAAGCTGGTATGTTTTGCTGTTGACGATGAAGATCAGCAGCTCAAGCTCTGATCAATGAACTTACATCTATCCAGTCGTTTTCATGAGATGAAGTCATCAGCAGACATTTGTTCTGACTGTGTGATGAATTCAGAACGGTTCCTGGGCTCTGCTTTAGTCACTGCTTGATGCTCTTTGGCCTCATTGTTGAATCCAGGGCCCCAGTCTGACCTCTGACCTTTGCTGCAGGTCTTCTGTGTTCTATCTCCACTTCATGTCTTGATCTTCTGCTGTATCGTCCCCAAACTAAACATCTGATCATTCAACACTTGGCAGATATCTTTAGTTGGGCAGTGCAGCACAAAATAACACATCTTGTACTATACTGCCCACTTCCTGATCTATTGGATCGGTGGGTGAGGTTGGTGAGAGGAAAACACATGTTTACTGAGTGAGTCGCTGCATTAGGAACTAGTTTTTATATCACAGCCTGGAAATCACACAAGACATTTCTGCAAGTGAAAAGTCGTCATTGGAGGAAAATGATTGTTGTAATTTGTGCGACTGAAGAATTGTCCCAACTACATGTGCTGCTGACCTTTGACCTTTCTTTAGGTGCACAGAGGAGTCTGTGGAAACATCCAGAACTGAGGCAGTGCTACAGATGCTTCAAATAAAGGGGTGTATTATCCTGTTTCTATGGATCACATCCAGTATCCTGATCTAACGAGCCCCCTTTGTGTGGATTTATAGAGCCTCTGACTTTGCTGCGTCTCATTTCAAGCACAAGAGCAAGAAGTGGATGAAGAAATGGGGCGAAGTGGGGTCAGTGTGGTGAACGTCCTGTGCTCACACATGCTTTCACAAAGAACATGTGTGTTCATCGGCAGCATTAAGGTGCACGTTAGTCTTCATAATAATAAAGTATTCTGACTTTATTCTTCTGAATGCTCACAGTCATGTTGCAGCTCGGCTCTGCTTAAGAAAATGTTCTACCAGGTATGTACTTTCCTAAAGTGTTCTCCAAATGTTCCAAAGAATTTGTTCTAAGTAGTTCTACATGATGAAACATCCACACTAAGTTTAAGAAGGACACACAAAACACCATCTGTCCTTTCATCATGTGTACAAACGTGTTCATGTCAAATGTACCGTGAATGGATGCAAATGTGGATCGTTTCCAATAACATGAGACAGTTTGTAAATCCAAACTTTCTGTGGTGCATTTGATGACCTGCAGAGGAGAACAAGTCGGGCTTTTCAGCCCTAACACAACCTCTTTGTTCTCAATACTACAAAACCTTCAAAGGCTGATATGCAAGTTTGCATGAATCACCAACACAGTTGTGTTTGTTTCTAGTGTAGTTATAAATAAGCTGATCAAATATCTGCTGACTGATTAGATCCAGTATCTGTTACAGATGAACTGGATATCACAGCATGTTGTTGATCCGTCATATCAAACTAAACAGTGTTGCTGGTGTAAATATCCTCCAATAAAGTCAGATGAGGGCTGCTGTTGCCAGGTAACGATGATGTCACACTTCTGATCTTTAGCATCGTAGCGCTCGGAGTCTGATGTTGGCTCATGTGTTGTCACCAACGTGACGTTCTACTAGTCAAGGCCTCAGCTTCACCCACTGATGCTGATCACACAGACCCACTAATAGAACTGTTTTATCAGGTTTATGCAGCGACAGCATTAATGTCACATTTAATCAGACACATTACATTACAAGCCCACTACAACCATTATCAACATGTTAAATTACATTATACATCTGCACTGATTTAAAGTATTTTAACCTGATTCATTTTTCCACCTTAACAGTTCATTCCTCAAATCAAACAGGATATTTGACCCTCAAAAAATGTACCAACAAATCATTTTGTAATAAAATATTCTTCAGCTTTTACAAGTGAAATCAGACAAGTGTGTTTAAGAGTGAAACCAGAGTGGAAGCTGCTCATATAGAGTCCAACCCAGGCTAAAGTAAGCTGAGTAGAGCAGCACCATCAAAGTGTCGGCTCTCTGAACACGGTGCAAGATCGCCATCTGCAGGACTAAACTAGTTTTTCTCGCCCTCCTCGTCAACATCAAGATGATGTCATCGTACAGCAAAACATGCAGATCAGGTGACGTGACTGTCTGAGAGGCGGAGTTAAACTGCGGCAGGTAAGCATGTGGAGGAGGAGCAACAACATGACGCTGGAACATCATCATTGCATTATCCAGTTTCCTCTCTAACTGGATGCTGTGAACAAGAACAGCTGTGGAACCAGGGTCCTGAGTGTCATCTATGGATGAATGCAGGTCAGTGTGTTGCTGGTGATGAATCACAGCGTCCATCTCACAGTGGAGTCACAGCTTTTCTTCAGCTGCTCTGCTCTTCAAATGTAAGGCATCGACGGCTCTCCTTTTCAGCTCCGTTGGAATATCACCTTCTTCTGTCTGAGAAATGTTCATGAAACAAACCTGACAAAACACAAACAGCAGCACTAACAGTAAATTGTACTTATAAACCCACATTTGAACTCTACCTACTTGTTCATCGAGGCATGAGTCCAAGGGCAAGGAGACGTCACAGACATGTGGAACTTGTGATGTGAAGCCTGTGGTGGCCACTGCAGACTGTTGGACTCTGTTACAATCTTCTTCAGTCTCTGTTACAGTTATTATTTATTTTGTTATCATTTATTCATATTTATTTTTCAATGAAGATGACGACCAACTGCGGCTTGAGTCATTGAATTTACACCAAGCACAGGTGACCGAGAGGTTTTGCAGGTCTTTCCTCCCTACTGCTGTCAGACTCCACAACATGGTCTCTGCAGAGGACCCCACATGTGCAGACAAACACACACATCCCATACACAATTGTAAATCTCGTCCTGTCTCCTTGATGTGCAATGACACCAAGTGCAATTTTTCCCCTTTGTAACAAAGTATTTTATTCTACGTACTATTATATTATGTCTGTTTATCTTAGTCTGTTCTACTGTTTTTCTCTTTTTCTCTTAATCTTTTACTGCTCTTGTACTTTCTGCCGTGGCCACCTGACTTCTGCTCATCCAGATCACATCCAGGAAACTTCCAGCTGTGATTGGCCCGTGCAGGCTTGTGATCAGATGCTGCTCTTCTAGGGAGCGCTTGAAATCAAATCAAATCAAATCAAATCAAATCACTTTTATTGTCACATCACATGTGCAGGCACACTGGCACAGCACATGCGAGTGAAATTCTTGTGTGCGAGCCCCACAGGCAACAGAGATGTGCCAAACACAACAACACAAACGAGCAAAATACAAGAATGGCCGACCTGAAACTAATAAATATATGTACAATATATAATAGTGTATGCATTTCTGGATGTGTATACTAAATATTTTCCTACGTGTGTGTGTGTGTGTACACATTTTTACAAATTAAATAGTAAAAAAAAAAAAAAAAAAAAAAAAAAAAAAAAAAAAAAAAAAACAACAATAATAATAATAATAATAATAATAAAATATATAAAATATACAGAGTTGAATATGTGCAAAACAAGTGGCATTTATATACAGTGTGGAGTGCATAATGTTAAAGTTCCAGTAGTGAAGCTGAGGTGTCTATGACGTGTTCAGCAGTCTGATGGCCTGATGGAAAAAGCTGTCTCTCAGTCTGCTGGTACGGGACCGGATGCTGCAGAACCTCCTTCCTGATGGAAGCAGTCTGAACAGTTTATGGCTGGGGTGACTGGAGTCCTTGATGATCCTCCCCGCTTTCCTCAGGCACCGCTTCCTGTAGATGTCTTGGAGGGAGGGAAGCTCACCTCCAATTATTGATTTTCTTTTGTTTTGTGTCCTCTTGGGATTCGATATCACAGGGTGTCAGACGCTGATCCATCCTCCTCCTCTTCCGCCTTCTGCTGGGTCCCTCAGGTTAAAGCAGCTCGTGGACATCCATGGAGGAAGAAGCTGCTTGCTGAGACAGATCCACGTCCATCATTTCATTTAAGAAGCCCAGCTAATAGACGTGATGCTGGAAAGTCCTCTTGTCCTTAAATGCATCCTTGTATAGCTGTTTTTGTGCACAGCCTGGATTCTCAGTTTGTATCGTTGGATTTTCTCACACCGGCTCACAAATGTAGGATTTTGTTTTCAGGTGGTGCTGAAATGAGTCGTAGGGCTTCAGGGTTCAGGATCAGGTCTCAGTGCTGCTGGCTGAACTTTGTCTCATGTTCTGAGTCTTAAATAAAGTCAGTCAGGATTATTTCTTGTGTCGAGTCTCATGAGAATTTTGTGATGTCAGCTGGCACAGATTCAAAGCAGAGCTCAGAAATCTGAAATATATTTGAGTTATAAATGGAGTTTAGAGAACGAGCTGCTGATGAAGCCAGCTGTGTACAGGAGGTCAAAGGTCAGAGCTCCTGTGGGTCTGAGGGCGGCCTCACGCTGGAGAAGGATGAAGGAGTCTGACCTGAGCCAGTGTTTGACATGAACACATCAGCACTGCTGTCAGTGAGCCTAACGACAGCCGTTAGCATCATTTCAGTGTTTCAGTCATAAAAACACTTCCTGTCACTGTGGTGGTTACAGCGACTCAGTGGATTGGGAAACTCATCTGTAACCGGAAGGTTGCAGGAACAACACCTGCACCACCTTAACAAATAAAACATAAACGTTCACTTTGTCTCTTACACTCAGTCTGCACTTTCATTCATGACTTCAACAGGTTGAAATGAGCTTTGAAGAAACATTCAGTGAAATAAATCTTTCATGGATTCATGTGAGCAGCAGATGAACTTTGTACCAACAACATCTTCAATAACAGAGTCTGAATGAAGCTCAGGTGTTGATGCTGCTCACTGATTGGACGCTTGGTTTCAGCTCTGCTCTCAGTCTTTACTGCACAGGTGAAGGTAGAAAGTGTGACTGGATCTATAGACTGGAAACAGAGAAACATGCTGAACATTTGAAGCTTTGCAGCAGAAATGTTCATGTTACAAATACAGCAGAGCTGATCTGGGATCAGTGTGTTCACACCTGCAGCTACAACAAGGTTTCATGTCTCCACACGTCAGCATGTGAACTTTACTCTGACTCAGTCTGAGCAGTCAGACGGCATATTTTTAAAGTTAACACATCAGCACACAGAGCTGAGCCCCTCCCACCTGTGCTGAGTTTCAGGTGGAGCCCCGCCTCCTTCCAGGAAGCAGCTCACCTGTGTGTCCGTGTTTAGTGTCCAGGTGTGGAGTGGAGCTTGTTGTTGGTGTGTGAAGAAACTGTAAGTTTGCTTTGTTTCCTCCTTTAACAGTTTGTCTTTAGGAACTTTACTGTTTGTTCAGCTCGTGTTTGATTTCTTCACACAACAAACTGTGTGTGTTTGTATTTCCGGTCTCTCCATTAAAGTCAGTGTGTAATGTTTCCTGGCTAACATCAGCTGTGTGCAGCTTAGTTCAGCACAAATCTGCCGCTCCATAGTTCACGGTAACGGACTCACAGCTGGACCAACGAGGCCGAGTGTGTCCGCCACTCTGAGCTACGTTCGTGTTTGTGTACTTGTACTTTGTGAGTTCACTCAGAGCCCACAGAGGACGCAGCGTACGTGATGACGTCACAGCCCTGACGTCCTTTACTGTCACTGTGATTAATATTTACACACGAGACACCTGCAGAGCTCTGACGCTAAGCTAGTCAGACAGCATGCTAACGCTAAGCTAACACTAAGCTAACACTAAGCTAACACTAAGCTAACGCTAAGCTAACCAAGAACCCAGAGTGAGGTTAAAGCTGAGTAAACACTGACCCCAGACCAGCACCGTGATAAAGTGAGCTGCTGCTGCTGAACTTGAACAGGTAACAAAGTGATGAGCAGTCAGGCTGCAGGTTTCTACCTGTTCATGTTTCTACAGTAGAATCACTTTGAAGTGTCTTTGTGCTGTTTCATCTTTGATTTGTGTTCATAAACACTCAGAGAAACATCACGTGACCTCATCAGGATCTGTGTTGGTGTGTGGGGCTGTACCTCAGCGTTATGTTGTTACATGCTCATTTGTTCATTTTACACAGTAACATCAAAGTAATGTTATGAGGAGTAATGAAGTAACGTACTCCATTACTTTTAATTAAAGTGTTCTGTGTAATATGTGTAATAATGACTGTTTTGAGTAATGACCAACACTGATCACAACAAAGAGGAAATGCCTCCAACATGCACAAACATTTGAGCCACAACATGCAGTTAATGTGCACAAATGTCTTTGATATGCTGCTCAGTGATGGTGGTGACTGTCAGAGCAGAGCTACTGAGAATCAATAAGTAATATCAATGATGGGATCAGAATCACTAAATTCTTCTCATCCCTGTCAGTATCATACATGTGCTGTATAATGTGATAAATGTAGAGGTGCTGGCTGTTCTCTCACTCTGCTGTTTAGCTGTAAAGGACGCCTCCCTGCCTTTGTCTCATTCATGACCTTTAATAGTCTCTTCTAACATGCAGAGATCTGTATGATCTGTTTCATAGAGTCTAACCAGCCTGTACAGGTAACAACAACAGTCACTGCATCACTGACACACAAACGTCATCTCTGTCAATAACAACATTCATACATGGAATAAAAACACATCAGTGGATCATTGCTGGAGCTGATGTTTGTGCTCCTGGTGCAAAGGCTCTCAGTTTCCTCCTTGAAATAACATCAGTGGTGGGTCAGCGACATGATTTCTTTCTCTCTCAGGTTTAAATATCTGGGACTCTCCACCGTTTGGTTTTAGAGCTGAAGAAGCTTCTCTGATGAAACGTCTTCCAGAAACTTAAAGACGTCTCTTTTCTCTCCAAGCTCCTTAGATCACATGACCTGGATGACTGAACCTACAGACATATTGACCTGGTTTCTAGGTTACATGACAGGTCAGAGGTCAGCGACTGTAACTCAGTTCCTCCTGTTAATGTGAACTCACTGAGTGTTTGTGGTTTACCTCTCAGACTGACTGAAGATGATGATGATGGAGGAAGAGGAGGACAGAGCAGAGTCTGCAGGGTCCAGCTGTCCGTCTGTGAGGAGTGACCGGTCCAAAGATGAACCTCCAAACTTCAGTGGTGAACCTGGAGCAACGAGGTCAGAGAGCTGAACTCACTGAGTAACAGAAATAATTCTGCACTGACATTATAATCAGTGTTGACTCTGGTTGATTGTCTGACTGTGTTTGTGAGCTGAGAGGAAATGAAAATGAGTTTGTAACAAAAATCAGTTTTGTCCAGTTTTCCTGTAAAAAGCTGAACTCTAATCTAAGAGGATGTTACTGACAGGAAACAGCTGCATTATCTGCAGTCTGTGTGATCACAGCTGCTTCAATCATGTTTGTGTCTGCAGAGGTCAGAGGTCACAGTCTGCAGGGTCCAGCTGTCCGTCTGTGAGGAGTGACCGGTCCAAAGATCTAAATCCTCCAGGCTTCAGTGGTGAACCTGGAGCAACGAGGTCAGAGAGCTGTGATGACTCCTTTACATGTTTGTGTTTCCTGGATAAATATGACCTGAAACATCCTCAGATTGTTACAAAGATTCATTAAAAAGAAAACAATGAAAGAGAAAAGATCCAAATGTTCGACTTGGTCATTTGCTGTTTGAGGACAGTGATGCTCATATCTGTGGGGAAAGTGTGACCTGAGTGGGTTCATGTTTGTCTTTAAAGAACAGAGCTGCTCTGATTCTCTTTGTGTCTGATCTGTTAAACAGTCTGAGAGGTCACACAGAGACCCAGCAGCTAAAGCCTGGATCATACTGGCTGCTGTTACTCCATCAGGACAACACTGAACCACAGTGGTGTGGATGTAGTGGATAAATCCACCATACTGATGCTCAGAGTTAACCACAGGGAACAAAACCAGATGTTACCTTCAGATTGTGACCTTTGGAGTGGACGATGCAGATTTCAATAGAGAATAAATGTTGTTGTTTTTCAGCTGTGAAGAAAGAATCTAATTTTCTGAACTTAAGAATTTATGATGCTGGAAACAACATGGAGACTCTAACACAACATTTCCACTGTGTTCATAGAATGAATGTAAAACTGTCAGACATTCATTAAATATGCAAAATGTCTACAGAAGCATCAGAGGGTCAGACGTGAAGCACTCAGTGATTTTGATCAAATGACTCATCAGTTATTGATCTGTACTACACTGATCTACCACGTTAGTAAAGCTGGTGTTCTGGTGGTGGAGGGAGACTTGGATCATGTTCTGGTTTTGGAGCAGTGATCTGCTGATGGTTCAGTTTGATGAGCTTCTTCAAAATCATCCCTGACATCACCACTGAAAGGACGTCCATGAAAACAGACTGAAAATTACTGATATGTTCACAATCTGAGAGTTTAAAACTTGACAGACTTGATTCAGATGAAGTTATTTGAGCAGAAAACTCCTGGATCTTTATCCTGTGTTGATCTAATCCTTCATGGTTCCTCCACAGAGTGGAGCAGCAGAGCTCAGAGGTTCCCAGTGGTCAGTCTGCCCAGCAGCATCAAACACAGCTGGACTCCATATTCATGGTCTGTACATGTACAACAACTACTTTATTATTAATATTAATAATAATGCATTTATTTATAGGTCCCTTTCAGAACACCAAGGACTCTGTGGACTAAATGACCAAAAGAAACAAACTTTGAAACCAGACGGTGCAAATGTGATCACAGGGAAACATTTTAAACATCGAGGCTTTAAACAGAAACCAAAGTGAAACAGTTTGTAGTCGAGATCAGTGGGAATGAAGCTGAATAACTGTTTCTTCAATAACTTTGAGAAATAAATGACAAATATGATGGAAATTAGCAGCATTAGCACTTACTAATGATGTGAGTCGACACTCGGCTGTATTGAGACGACCACATTAGGTGGTCCTCAACTGTAATGGAAACCAGTGGATCCAGTCCAGTCGTGGCGAGCTGTTGTGAGTCGATCTGAGCAGCTACTAATGGAAACAGGGCCATAGATGTGTTTGTGCTTAATAACAGTGAATCACATGAGTTTTACATTACTGTTAAAATCTCATGTTGTTTGTTAAAGTGTGCAGTTCAGGGTGTGTTACTAAAACTGTGGTTTGCTCACTTTCCAAAGACCCAGCCCCCATAAAAAGCAGCCAATCAGCTCCTAAGAGTTACACACCCACACATATCTATCAGGTTAACTCTGGTCTAACACACTTGGATTTAGCTTGAAGAGTGTTCCTGTACGAGGACTGAAAATGATTTAAAAAGCAGCCAATGTCCGAAGAACAACTTTGACACACCTTCATAAAACCTGCAGAGCTCTTAAAAAAAGAAAAACTAGCTGAAAGTCTGGCTGCTCTTATGAAAAGTACAGAGAAATTATGGGTCGCTCAACGCTTGTGCACAATATAAGAGTTGAAATAAATCTAAAGAATAACTCAAAATCCTACAATCTTACTGAGAAAATCATCTACAGCTAACTATCCAAGTGGATTTGTTTAAGACAGCTCCATCTGCTGGTGGCCCTCTGCAGGTGGCATGAAAGGGGCGTGATTTATAGTGAAAGTAGTAGAGAAAGTAAACCCCACGGGAAGGAGGAGGACTCTCAGCAAGCTTACAGTCCATATTCAGACATTTGACTTCTCACTGAAAAGCAGCAAGGTTTGAGTGTCCTGTACCTTAGTTAGAAGAGATAACATGTCAGTAGTATTAGAGTTGATTGAGCAATGCTGTCCCTTATAATGTAGTTTATGATTTTATGGACAAGTCCAGTTTTTCTGTATAGCCTCTCAAGTTGGTGACAGCCAGAGTGTAAGTCACGGTATGTAAACCAGAGCAGCAAATCAGGTACAACTGGTGTTTGGTCACAGTGAGTGGGATCATCAGTGCTGCCTATGTTAACCTCCTGCAGCAGGATGTCTTTGGTCAGAGAATGGAGAGATAACTAAGTCATTGTTGAGTTTAGGGAGACAGTAGACAGTTGGAGGAGGTTCAGCCAGTTGACACACAGTAGATAAAATAACTGAAGGCAGGAGCAGACACCTGTATGACTTTCCACCTCTCACATAGATTATTGTCCCTGGGCAGCGCCACAGGGCTGGTAGATGTAAACAAAGCTGGAGGAGAGGATTTATTCATCTGAGAAAAGTCACAGAGTTGTGTCTTGATGCTCAATCATCCAGGTACGTAAATCCCAAAAAGCTTGATTCTGTTCATCTGGATGTTTTCAGTGGGAGAAACGTTTCAGAAATCAAAAGTACACGTCAGTGGCGCGGCTGCCCCTCTGTTGGTCTTCCTTGGTCTCTTGTGTTCTGGGGGCCTCTGGATGTCTGGAGTTTTGATCTCCTCCATACCTGCTTGATACCATAAAGGACAGGGCTGTGGCTCCCCACACTCCCTAGCAGATCATTACATGAAGGAACCTGTTAGAGTAAATAGTTTAAACATTTGTCATTTTTATAATTTACCATTTGTCCATTGTTTTAACTCTGTGAAAGGAATTCTTTCTTTCCTCCCATCCCCAGATTCTCGAGGTTCTGGGTGCGAGGTTGAAGTGTTTTATCACAGGAACGTCCTTTTGAAGGTCTGTTTGATGTTTGGTAGAACTTCCTACCCTTTGTATGGTTTCACTGTGTTACCTATGGTAAACCATACATTGGGTGTGGGGGAGACTACCCTCTTTAGGATCAAGGATGTTGCTCCTGCTTTTAGGTTATAAGACCCTTTGATCAGCAGGAACACACACACACACACACACACACACACACACACACACACACACAGTCCTTGTCTTTGTAACCAAAAGGGGAGGTGTTTTGTAAACTATTGTTTGAAGTTTGTCAATAAAAAGGCTGCGAGAGGAGGCCATCGGGGTTCATTGTCGTGCTGGAAACAGATGAGGGGCCTCCATTGCGCAAGTAATCTATCGATCACTGTTGCCTTGTTTTTCTTTCACGGGAATAAGTCTTGGATACAGCGGGGTCTGAGTTTAGACCCAACAGAACCTCTTAAAAAAAACAAGCGCGTCCATGCTCACAGGTGTACACACGGGTGATCACACCCACAAACTACACCCTTTTTGGCTCCTACCTCAAAGCACACTGTGTTCTGTTGATCTTATGTGCTGCACAATAATGTTTAATATTTAGTATTTACTGTCATATTCCCATATATCATTGTGATGTTGTTTATTCTATTACTCTTGTTCTCTTCTGCTTGTTTTCTTTTTTCTTTCTCAACAGGTGATCCAGGTGATCGATATATGCATTTTTTTTTCTGCCCTTCTCCCTCGTCCCTCTTCTCAGCTGTTTCTCTTTCCCTCTTTCTTTCTCCCCTTCTGTCCCCCAGTCAAGTCTGTCCCGTATTCAGCAAGTGAAAATAAAATAAACAATAAAAGGTGAATCAAATGGACCATTACGGCAAGGCTGGGATGGTCAATTTGGTAAAGTAAATCCGTTGGGCATCTTTCTTTGCCTTTAGACAATAATTCTGATGCAAAAGAGCCAAACGGGACAGGCGCAAAAAAATAAATAAATAAATAAAAAGTACCCGTCCCGTATTGAGCTCCAAAGGGACACACTTTGTCCTGTAATACAGAGAGAATCAAAAGTAGTCTATAAATGTTAATGGAATTAACGCTTTGTTAAGGTCGCTCGCTGAGAAAATACCAGAAGACAACAGATGACCACAAAAAGAAGCATGGCCAACAGGGAAACAAACGCTGACACTGCGGTGCAAGTCTCGGACGACAGTACACCTTCGACCAGCAATGTTTGTACCCCACCGAGAAAGAAAAAAAAAAGGCTGCATAAGTGCAGGGAGGAATGGGAAAATGAAAACACCTCGCTGGAAAAAGTGTGCGATAACACCTATAAAGCGCACTGCACTGTGTGCCGTCGCACTTTTTTCATAGGCCATGGTGGACTGGCAGCATGCTTCTAGTGGTGGGCACATGAGTGGCATGAAAGCTCAGGGAACCCTTAACCAATTTGTTGTTCACCAGGCCATGGCAGCAGAAGATATGGTATGTAGACGTTGTTGTTTTTAAACCCTCTGGTTAAGGTTAATGTGAGCATGTGCAGTGAATATCAACTCTATGTGGCCAGAAGTGTGATAACATAATTTATTTTGTGTAATAAACAACTGCAAGGACAGATGATTACAACAAATAGATGACTAATACATAAAAGTAATACATAGATTAATAATGATGATGAGTTAAGATGCGTAATCATGGGAACAAGCGGGTTTACAAACAGGAGCAGCTGATTAGCTTTAGAAAAGCTGAAATAATTCCTCAACTGAAGCCAACTGCACTAAATGCACTTTATGTGGACTGTTATAAGAATGTTTTTCTTTCTATTGTTTTCTATAAATTTATATAATTTTAAGTTAAGCAGGACAGAGTTCTTTTAAAGAAAGATTAACTTATATTCTCTAAAGTTAAGCATGATGACAGGCTTCTGTTTAAGAAAGAGACCTGTTTTATTGTGTTAATGTTGTCATTTTGCGCTACAAATAAATGGCTAAATGATCATTTGTTTCCCATGTGTTCATATCACAAAGAATATGCATCATTAAATCAACTTCAAGTCAAATGGTTAAAAAAATAATTTCACACACACAAAAAAAGAGCTAAAAAATTCACCACACTTGGAAGGGTGGAGACAACTGGGTCGCCCGGCCCTGGCCACGAGGTGTCCCAGGAAGTTGGCAACCCTAGTCTGACGGTGACTTGGGTTTTTACTAACTGGCTACATGAGTTTATAATTAAATTTCTAATTATGATCTTCAGCACCCAACACCATGACTATGTACATATTGTCGGGTGTAAGAATATTTGTGTTGTGTGGATTCAACTCTGCAAACTCATCAGTAATTTCATCAGCAAGTTTCTACTTAGACAGCAATAAAACAGAAAGCAGTTCCCAGGAACTACTTCTTGTTTTAGAATCTTTCAACATAAGAGTACTTTGCACATCAGAACACCCCCATATCTCCTCTTATTAAAGGATTACCTTATTATTAATTTGCTAATTCTGCCAGTTGATTACAAAATGCTTGATCTCACCTGAGAGTTTCCAGTTTCCAGTGTGGATTCTTCAGTCCTTCAGACAGAAACTTCACGCCTAAATCCTGCAGGTTATTGTTACTTAGGTCAAGCTCTCTCAGATTAGAGGACTGAGAGCTGAGACCTGAGGACAGAGCTTCACAACTTCTCTCTGACAGGTTACAGAGACTCAGTCTGAAAAATAACAGAAAAACAATTTAAAAAAACTTACTTTTGATCAAGTGTAATGAGATTACATAACATTTAGCAATATTCCATTCTCTTTTTGTCAAGAAAGTAACGAGCAACATGTGGAAACAATCAGAGAGAGAACAGAGAACAGAGCAGTAAAAGAACAGTGGATAGTTCAATAGGCTTTTGGTATCAACAAAACGTGCCAAATTTCTTTATTTTGTCATCGTTTAAGAAGAGTTCATGATTAAAACTTAGATAACAACTCAAGGCCAGGTCTGGATGTAACTTTGATGACAGTTACACCCAGAAAAACTTCAGAAATGCCGACAGGTATTCAGTATTGAACAAAGTGAGTACTGATTATCACTTAACAGTTGTATACACTTTTCAGACACCAGCACTCATAACTGTGGTTTTGGGGGTTATTTTGTTAGTGGTTTTAGTTGATCACACCTGCTTTTTGTCAACGAGCATATGAATACAAATGTACTCACAGAGCTTTGCTGGAGGCTTTGACCACTGGCAGCAGCCTCAGAAGAGCCTCCTCTGAAGCAGAGTATTTCTTCAGGTCAAACACATCCAGATCTTCTTCTGATGACAGTAAGATGAAGACCAGAGCTGACCACTGAGCAGGAGACAGTTTATCTGTGGAGAGACGTCCTGATCTCAGGGACTGTTGGATCTCGTCCACTAGAGAACGATCATTCAGTTCATTCAGACAGTGGAACAGATTGATGCTTTTCTCTGCAGACAGATTCTCACTGAGCTTCTTCTTGATGTACTGGACTGTTTCCTCATTTGTCTGTGAGTTACTTCCTGTCTGTGTCAGCAGACCTCGTAGGAGAGTCTGATTGGTCTGCAGTGAAAGACCCAGGAGGAAGCGGAGGAACAAGTCCAGGTGTCCATTTGGACTCTGTAAGGCCTTGTTCACAGCACTGTGGTGGAAGTGTTTCTCTACAGATTTTACTTCTTTTTCAGGTTTTTGTTTCCAAAACAATATAGACCATATGGACTTTGTTTGTTGTTGTTCCATCAGATTGAGTCCAGAGTTGATGAAGGTCAGATGGACATGAAGAGCAGCCAGAAACTCCTGAACACTCAGATGGATGAAGCAGAACACATTGTCCTGGTACAGTCCTCTCTCCTCTTTAAAGATCTGTGTGAACACTCCTGAGTACACTGAGGCTGCTCTGATATCGATGCCACACTCTGTCAGGTCTGATTCATAGAAGATCAGGTTTCCTTTCTGCAGCTGATCAAAAGCCAGTTTTCCCAGAGACTCAATCATCTTCCTGCTCTCTGCACTCCAGTGTGGATCTGTCTCAGCTCCTCCATCATACTTGACCTTCTTCACTTTGGCCTGAACCACCAGGAAGTGGATGTACATCTCAGTCAGGGTCTTGGGCAGCTGTCCTCCCTCTCTGGTTTCCAGCACATCCTCCAGAACTGTAGCAGTGATCCAACAGAAGACTGGGATGTGGCACATGATGTGGAGGCTTCGTGATGTCTTGATGTGGGAGATGATCCTGCTGGCCTGCTCCTCATCTCTGAATCTCTTCCTGAAGTACTCCTCCTTCTGTGGGTCAGTGAACCCTCTGACCTCTGTCACCATGCCGACACAGTCAGGAGGGATCTGATTGGCTGCTGCAGGTCGTGTGGTTATCCAGAGGTGAGCAGAGGGAAGCAGTTTCCCCCTGATGAGGTTTATCAGCAGCACATCCACTGAGGTGGACTTTCTAGGGTCAGTTAGGATTGTAGTTTTGTGGAAGTCCAGAGGAAGTCGACACTCATCCAGACCATCAAAGATGAACACAACCTGGAAGTCTTCAAAGCTGCAGATTCCTGCTTCTTTGGTTTCAGTAAAGAAGTGATGAACAAGTCCCACCAAGCTGAACTTTTCCTCTTTCAGCACATTCAGCTCTCTGAAAGTGAATGGAAATATGAACTGGATGTCCTGGTTGGCTTTGTCTTCAGCCCAGTCCAGGCTGTATTTCTGTGTTAAGACTGTTTTCCCAATGCCAGCCACTCCCTTTGTCAGCACTGTTCTGATTGGTTCATCTCTTCCAGGTGAGGCTTTAAAGATGTCTTCTTGTCTGATGGTTGTTTCTGGTCTGTCTGGTTTCCTGGATGCTGTTTCAATCTGTCTGACCTCATGTTCATCATTGACCTCTGCAGTCCCTCCCTCTGTGATGTAGAGCTCTGTGTAGATCTGATTCAGGAGGGTTGGGCTTCCTGCTTTAGCGATGCCCTCAAACACACACTGGAACTTCTTCTTCAGCTTAGACTTAAGTTTACGATGACAAACTGCAGCTGGAAGTTCTGAATAATAATAATAAAAATACAACTTTAACAATCATATTTTACAAAATGCTGATGACAATTTCTGACCCACTGAGAAATGACCGAACACACTGGTGTCACAAGTGTCTCATTTATCCAGCAGCTTAAATCTTTAGATAAATCCTCTTACGTCTCTGCAGACGGTCAGCCAGCTCCTCCTGCTTCATTCTCCTCAGGAAGTCCACTGTGATCTTCACAAATGCCTCTCTGCTGTGTCTCCTCTGCTCATCATCCTCCCTCTGAAACTCCAAGCACTGGGGCTTATTTGGATTCAGAGCCTTCTGGATCTTCTTCAGCTCGTTCTTCACAAAGTGATGATGTTGTCCTCCAGCAGCTGGAACAGAATACTTTATGAATGACCCACCACTCTGAACTTTAGTCCACACAACATCCACTTCTTTACCATCAAGGGGCATATCATCCACGAACTCTTTACCAATTATAGGTTTGACTTTATCTGATTAACTGAGACTTTGTCCACAACTCCATGATCCCAAAACGTTGATTCTGTTCATATGAATGCAGCGATTTCAGTGGGAGAAACATTTCACTGGTGTTCAGAGCTGAACTACCAACAGGTTGAGAATCAAAGCCAGAAACTTGGAGATGTTTCAGGTGACTGAGTTGATCGTACAGACAACTGGTCTTAAAGGTTCACTCTGTTTACGCATACAGATCAGTATTTAAGGTTTGACTCTCATCATCCACTGGAGCACAAACTGGGCGTCATCAGGACGCTACAACACAGAACAAACACCATCCCCACAGACACAGCAGCCAGCGAAGCAGAAGAACTTCACATCAAGAAGGTCCTGAGGAAATGTGAACGCTGGTTTGAGGGCGGAGTCAAGGAGGCCATTTACATGAAAAGGGAAAGACCGTCTCTGAATGGAGGAGGGGCCTAAGGGTACATTTGTCACCATCTTACAATGCTGTGATTGCAGCCATTCCCCAGCTCTCTGTCAACTGGACTCATGACCATTGATCAATGGTCCTGACAATATGCGTACCAATGATCAATGAACTGACCTCCCAGCCCATTGTTCCTTCAGTGGGCTGGTTTCAGTCATACAAATGTCCTGTTTATAAGATTGAAACCTGCAGTCAGCTGCGGCTGAAGAGTCACCTGATGATGATGAAAACGT
>NW_024386889.1:0-60643 GCF_900408965.1 Simochromis diagramma
GACGGAGGAAGAGGAGACGTGTTGCAGCTGGCAATGTGAGATGAAGAGACGCGTTGGTCGTTCTTCGGGTGGTGGCTAAATCGAGAGAGAGCTGCCACAGCAATAACGTAAGCAAGTGTGGAGGCCGGAGGCAGGGGTTGTATGAAGGAAAGGGAGAAGCAAGAGGAGAAGACGCGTGGAAAAGCAGCCGCCGGTCCCGAGTGGCGGTGAACTGAACTGACAGTAGAAGAAGTGTAATCTGAGTCACATATGAAGGGGACCCAGTTTAGGTGGAAGATATTTTATGTGTCGGTCGGGCTGGATTTATCGTACGTGCGTGCCGCGAGCGACGGAGTTTCTAGAAGACAGATGGGGGGGTGACTATGTGTACTGATTGGAGGAGTTTGTTTCAGACAGTTAATTAGTAGAAGTTGCCACGACGTGGGGCCGCGTAAAAAAACAGAATCGTCCTGGTTATTCAGAGGAAAATATTACGGGGGTGGCGTATGTGAGAGGTGAGAGGAACTTTAGGTCCGGACTTCAGCTACAGAAAAAGACACAAAGCGGGAGTTATGTTAGTGGTTGTTACCCCCGCCGCACAGGCTGCTCGTCTTCGTCTCCATCCTCTCACCCTACTCCTACTCACCTGTTTTTCTACTTCAGCATATATAACTGATTCATATCAGCTGATGCGGCCTTTTCTCTCTTGTTGTTATTTAGCAAGCGGTCACGACGGCGCAAAGCCGTGGGATGTCTCTCGGGGAAATGTGCACATTTCTTTGTTTATCCGTTATTGGTTAGGGTGGCCAGTGCACTTGTGGGCAAAGTAGGGCAAGCTAGAATACATGTGCAGTCCTGGCTGGTTGGCCAGTTTCGGAAGCACAAGCACATTACGAAGATAATTTAGTAAAACCAAAGTTACTTTCCCTAGTAACTAGTTACTCTGAAGTATAAGGTAACTTGAGAGTAACTGAGTTACTTTTGAATAGGAGTAGGACTGTTGATGTATAAAAGAAGTTACTAATTTACAGTAACGTTCCCCACACTGGTCATCTGGCAAAGCTGTGGGTGGTAGTTTTTTTGTTGTTTCTTTATAATCTGGGCCAGTTGGAGCGTGATAAATGTTAACATGAAAGTGGTCCCAAGATGGAACACTTGGGAACCTCCCACAATGGAATACCTTTTTTCTGCCTCAGATGTGAAAAGTTACCTTTAGCATAACAAGGGTAGTTTCCTGTTTGCATAAAGTATAGTTTGTAACCGGTTTGTAAAAGTGTGTCCTGAAGACCATGCCATTTCGCACCAGTCGCGTTGAGAATAATATGTTGGTCACTACGGCAAACTGCTGCACTGGGATAAACTAAGACCCTGACTTTTTCCAGCTGGTCTGTGTTCTAGAAAATGTCTTAAACACTTTGGTGCACCAGAGACGTTTTGCAGGTTGCTGTGTGTCTGGTCTAGAAAAACCTACTGAGGAAAAGGCGAATCAGATAAGAGCAGTGTTATTTGGGGGCTGGTTTTTAAGAAGCAATTGTAGCTGTTGAGAAACTGCTTTGTATTTCAAATGTATCTTGACTTAAAAAAGATGGAGAAGTGATGATCGGCAATGTGTAATGTTTTCGGGGTTTTGTGTCGTGTCAAGATAATGGTCCTTTTTTCAGATAAAGTTATATTACACAGTGTTTAGTGGTTTCTGGGAAACACACCGTGAGATTGAAGGAAAAGTTGACGGATCTGTACAGGTCTTACTCCAAGTCGCCCTTGTAGACCTTTTTTAAAAACTTGTGTGGCAGGATCTAAACAGCAGTGAAGGAGTGGGTCAGTTGAGCTAGTCAGCTAGTGGAGAGGGCCCTAGAGTTTCTAGGTCTTGTGCTGTTAGATAGGATGAAGCTGGTTGCATTGGTTTAACAGGATTTTTTGGTGGCACAGTAACAAGTCTGGATCTGCTGTGTGATGTGACCATTGCTTGTCTAATTTTTTTGAATTTTGTTGTGAAGAACTTTGGCAAGAGAATGCAATTTGTGTTTCAAGGCCATAGGTTGAATGAATTCAGCCTGCCGACTGACACAGGTATGGGTTTGTATAGCCTGTCAGAAACAATGTTGGGCAATACAAGACCCCCGGATCATTATGACGGTATTTTTAAGATGATGTCGGAAGAGAGTGAACCTTCTTGCACTACCTCAGGTTAAGTAAATTCTGATTGTGGGAAGTGTTCTCGTTTATAGAGCTGTCAGTATGGACCTAGGAGGTATTGTTTTTTCCTCACCATCTTGGACGCTCAGCTGTCCTGCACTCTCTTAGTTGTTTTAATTATTTTCACAATGTGGAGGTTTCTACATGGAGACTTTTCCTTGCCAGATTAACCTGTCCACCTTAATGGGGAAGCACTATGGGTCCATGACATGTGAACATGTTAGAGTTGAAGCGATTGACGAGCCTCAATTGACTGAACCTCGGGACAGGATCAGGATTTATGGGAAGACCCCTGGGTTAAAATCGCCTACGATGTCGTTCAGTTATACACCTAGTTTTGAGTTGATCAAACTGTTGTTGATAGATCTTGAAATGTGGGCTGAGTTTTACTTTCAAGAAAGACAAGTAAAGGCATCGACGCCCACAAGCCGCCAGTATCTTTGAAAATGCGCAGTGACCCTATGGAAGGTACAGGTAGGTGCAAGAAAGTGTGTGTCCTCTATTATGTGTGGCCGTCGTGTTACGATATGACTGAGTTCGACCCAAAGTTGCCCAGAGTGTTAATCGGTCTGTTAGTCCGCATTTTGTCCTGAGGGGTTTGTCCACATGGATGGTAAATCACACCATAATGTACACCTACAAAAGTCCCAATCAAACACATCAAGACAGCAGCTTCACGGAGGGTCGCATTGAAAAAAATCTGTGCCAGTATTTGGGGAGGCCTGGTAAAACTGTAAAGAAAACGAACTTTGGATGGGGGCCTTCCGCTTGTAAGAGCCCCACGATTTCCAAAGAGACTGAGGAAACTGTCCAGGAGAGAGCTGCGTACTTGAGAATGATTCATTTAATAAGGACAAGCGGGACCCCTCCTTCCCTCGCCATGCTGTCACACGGGAGCCAGCTCAACTGATAAGAAACTGTTAATGTGTTAGGAGTGGGTCGTCTGTCCGATGAAAAACACTGCCAACTTGTTAACTTTGGTCCGAACCAAGGTTGTTAAGTTTAAAAAACATAAAAGATACAAGGCGGTGCTCATGAGTGTCTAATCATAATTAAAAAAATGTTTGCCCCCGGACTTAAGATCTGCAAGTTTAATAAAGCCAGATAAGAATGGTGTTTAGAGGGATTAACTTTCCCCGTCGTGTGGTTGGGGAGCAGCTTTGGTGGCAACACAAGGTATGTTGTTACATGATTTAAAAGACTCTTTAGAGTGGCACTCCCCCACTCTGTGTGTTTTTGACAGCAGGCCACAATGTCTCCTGTCACCGTAGATGCAGAAGAAATTGTTTAAAACCGTTCTAGGTAAAAACAGGGTCCCAGCTGCGGGTCGTCTCTGGAAAGAGTCCGACCAAGCTGCATCCAAATCATCTTCCGTCCGCACGGACCCTCCACACATACACAGCATCAGACTGCGGACGCATGGGGATGAGTGTGGTAAGAGGAAACTAAGGGGGGCGAGGCTGGCAATGTTTGAACGTGATTCTCTTGTGACAAAGGGGGATAGGGTCTTTGATTGGCAACGCTTATGGGCTAAATTGGCCTCTGGTGTGGGTTGTTAGATGGGGGAGCAAAAAACGGGATTGGGCCGGGGAGGTTAATCTGAGTGGAGAGAGGCGCCAGCAATTGGACGCCGCGTTCGATCGACATCCATGCTCCCTCAGGTGATTTCAGGGTGGGGGGAAGGGTGAGGGGAAGAAGGGAGGGGGGGGGTGTGGGGTGTGATGGCCATGTCAGGAGGTTTGTGGTACTGGGGAAGAATCGTAGTCCTGGTCCATGCCGGGGTTGTGGTTGTTGTTGAGAGAGTTGGGATACAATAGTGGACCACTCATGCGTTCGTTGTGCTCAGGAAAATTGTCTCGCCTTTTCTGAGGAACTCTATCCTGGGTTGGGGTCAGGGTGGGATTGGGTGGGAGGTCCGTGAGGCTGTTGGGGTTGGGTGGCAGTGTCGGAGGTCACGTATTGATTCCTCCACACGTTTCCCCTCTTCTTTCTGATTTGTCTAACTGTTGATCCTCAACTCCTTATTTATTCGTCAGCCTTGTGCGCACCAGAGCAACAAGTGTCTGACGGTATGGAATCAAAACCACGTTGGATGTGCACAAAGTTTTTTTCACACCCTGACTTGTTAAAAAATGTAATCCATTGTGCTTTAAACAGATGGCCTTGCAGTAGTACCCAAAAAATTTAAAGTTGTGTTGATAAGAAATGGCACTGGAGTTGGTCAGCACATGCTGATATGAGCCAGTTGTGCCAGAGTGAACCGAGCCGCAGGCCCAGAGGCCGGAGGCCCGAGGGCCCCTTTGCCCCAGAAGAGGCCTGACCGGGCAACAGGCACCAGGCCCTGCTAAATAGTCACCGGGAGTTAACTGGTACATACCTGAGCGCCCAGCCCCGGACACCAAGAACCACCAACCCACCGACCCATGAGGCCATCAGTTACCGGCAGGGAGTGTGGTGAGGGGAGATAGGCCTTTGGAGGGCCTGGGAGTTCCCAGAGAGGTGGAGTGTAAGACCCGACCTGACATATAGACACAGACAAACTCTGTACATAAGATGTAAGGGCGGTGGCCACAATTCAGAGATGGTCCTGGTGTTTCACTGGGATGCTCTCTCCACATTGCAATGTGTTTATTAAACCCACTTCAAATCAAGCTCACTGGGTGTGTTGCAGGTTATTGTTAAAATTTCCACAACAATGTGTATATGTGTTAGTAGGATTAATGCATTTTCTGTTTGTGTGTGATTTTTGTGTGCCTCTCCTCCTTGCAGTGTTTCAGACACTTTCCAATTCTCCACTCAAAGGCAGTCGGTTTTCCTCCCCAGGTTCCTTAGCCCAATTTGATCTCCCACACTAAACAACAGCGTTCTTCCATGTCTCCTCCCCCTCCTTCCACTGTAGTCTCGTCTCCCCCCTTGCAGCAGTCCATTGCAGTCAGTTGTCTTCAGCTTTGTCCTGTGTAATCCCACTGTCTCTGTCTGTTTGGTCATGCAACATGCAGCACCTGTATAAAAAAGGCCAAAGCAGACTGTACTTCCTCAGGAGCAGCACAGCACAGAAGGACTCATCCAGGCTGGAAAAACGAATCAGGAAGGCTAGCTCTGTGGTCGGCATGAAGCTGGACACTTTGGTGACAGTGGCAGAGAAAAGGACATTAAAGAAACTGCTGGACATTATGGACAATGCAGGGCATCCTCTGCACACGGTGGTGAATAATCAGAGGAGCCTGTTCAGCGACAGGTTGCTTCTCCCAAAGACAAGAACCAACAGGCTTAAAAACTCCTGTGTCCCACACGCCATCAACCTCCTCGTTGGAGGGGAGAGGGAGGGGAAACAGGAGGACAAAGGAGGGCGGGAACAACTGAGCTGTAGTGCTTTTTTTTTCAACTGTGCAATATTTGCAATATTGTTTTATATTCGACCTTTTTTGTGGGGCAAATAATATTGACACCAGTCATTTTGTGTTTTTCTGAAATTATTCTGTTATTGTGTCCAAAATATTTAAAAAAATTAAGCTATAGGGAAATCCTCTAGTTGAAAATCCTGTTTAAAAAAACATGTTTGCATAGACTTTTGTGGAATATGGAGACACTCCTGGCATTATATGAGCAAAGTGAGACTCATTTTTTAGGGTTGGTGGAGATGAGTGTGAAGATCCAAACAATCCCTGTCAGTGATGGAGAAGCTTTGATGAAAATATTTGGTAAAAAGTTCACCAGCATGAAGGAAATGAAGTTTCAAACTTTCCTTAGGAGGAGCCCAGCACGCCTGCTTAAAGAAACGTAAGTGTGGCGATGTGGATGCTTGCAGCGACTGCTGTATCCACAGGTTTCTGTAAGAGCGTACGTAGGCTGCCATGACAGACCACTACTTCCGTTGTCCGGTTTTATACTTCCGGTTACTCAAAGCGAGACCCAGCGTTCAGTCGTTGCTAACAACAAAATCAGTTACTTTGTGCGGTAATAAGTGGCTTTACCTGTTCGAAGATCAGCTTGAGTTCAACGTGTGCTGTCGTCGGCTGCCACAATAATTCAAGAAAACTGAAAAACGCATTAGAAACATTTTGCCTTGAGCATCAACAACTTAGAAAGGCCTGTCCGTGCCCACCGCCCTACGCACTGCACTCTATGCTGCGGAAGGAGGATCGGAAACTAGCGTGGCTGGCAGCTTTAAGACTCAAACACCCTCCAAAGAGAGTTTATGCTTGCTCCTTTCATTTTATCGATAAAAAGCCCACAGAGCTACACCCCGACCTGGAGCTTTATCTGGGCTATGACCGACCCCCACCGAAGAAAAGAAGAAAGCCCACTCGGACCACTTTGAGTGTGACAGCTTCCAGTAATACGAACAAAAACACAGAATCTGTACCCGGTAAGTGAAAGTGTAAATGTGGTTTGCCACCGTTTCGCATTTTAAACACACAATTCTTTATTTTTACTAAATAATAGCCTATGGTGAATGGCGTTAGTATCAGCACTAGCTGGTTATTAGCAGCAAAGTCTCAATTTTAACGAAAGTTTATAATAATAATAATAATAATAATAATAATAATAATAATAATAATGCCAAAAGATTAGCTCCAAGGGCTGTAAAAGTCGTAGGTTTGTGTTTATAAAGAACATGTTTTTTCAAGTCGAGAAAACTCAAGTAAAAACGTTAAAGGCAACCTTTGCAAAGATACCAACAGTTGTGACTTTTTTTTAGAATGTAAAATAAAATCTAATCACAGTAATTGAATAAAATTGTGACAAATTTTTAGGGGACTTAGTAACATTTTATGTTGACAGTTATGATTTTGCATTTGTGTGAAAAAATGTAGAATGAGAAATTTCACTCAAAAATATAATAAGCTAAGTGACACTTTACAGTTTCTCTTATGCTAACAGTTTGAGTGTACATCTGATCATATTTTTGTCTTATTCAGACTCCACAGTGTTACGTTCAGTGGAATTAGACCAGGCCAGCATCTCCACACAACCCCCTGAGCCACATCTGCACTCAGTCCACACACAGTGGGAGGATCCTTCGCAACAAGACCATCAATACTGCAACAGGTCTCGCAGAAAAGATGTGCAGGATAAGATGACTCAGTGTGATGAAGTTGCATATTTCATTCTTCAAAATGATGCAGACGCTTTGCTGTACACTGGGATAGCCTTAGAAACATTTAACACACTTGTGTCGACACTGGAAGGATATGACAACAATGAATTTACCATGCCTGTCCGAGATCAAGTCCTCATGACACTTATGAAACTAAAGAGTAACCGTGTAATAGGTGACCTAAGCCGCCAGTTTCATATATCACAAAGCATTGCCAGCAAGATCATCTCACACTGGTTAGACAAGCTGGAGGAAGTTCTCCGACCATTAATTCCATGGCTGCCAAAAGAAACTATTCAAGCAACTATGCCTGAAGCCTTCAAGAAGAACTTTCCAAATACTACATGCATTATAGACTGCAGTGAGACCCTTTTACAGAAACCCAGAAATCTGGGCTCAAGAGGGGAATCATGCAGCCATTATTATTCACACAACACAGTCAAATATTTGGTTGCTGTTGCACCATGTGGACTAATCATGTTTGTGTTTGCGGCATATGGCGGGCCGATGTAGTGACAAATTTATCACAATGGACTCTGGAATATTAACATACCTAAAACCTGGTGATGAAGTCATGGCAGATAGAGGTTTTACAATTAAAGACTTACTCTTTGAGAGAAAAGTTAGATTAGTAATACCCGCTTTCACAAAAAAACGTAGACCGCTAACTGAGGAACAGGTAACATACACACGTCGGATTGCAAATGTAAGAATCCATGTTGAAAGAGCAATCAGACGCTTGACAGTCTACAAAATACTTTCACAAATTGTTCCTATAAGCATGGCTCCTAAAGTAGACAAGATACTGAGAATATGTGCTGCTCTAGTGAACTTAAGAGAGGATCTCATTCGTGATACACAATAATTGTGTATGTTATGAACAATTGTGGACTCGAGGATATTAAGATGGTTACTCAGGACATAAAGTTGTGTAGTGTAATGTAATTATTTTAAAATTTGATGTACATATGTGTAGAGAGTAAATAATTCCAGGTCTCACTTTTTTATCTTGTGTTCTAGAAGAAAGGTTATGTGATACAGTGTGTGTGTGTGTGTGTGTGTGTGTGTGTGTGTGTGTGTGTGTGTGTGTGTGTGTGTGTGAAATCTACAATAATTAGTTGTGCATTCTTGACATTTTTTTGTGTTGGAAGATTACAGAACTATTCACAACATTTAATGTTGTCAGTTTGTCATTCATTTCCCACCATATGTTGCAACTACGTACATTTTAGTTGTATTGAAATATTTAACAGATTTCATATTGAATGTCTCCTTTCATTCACAAGACAGAGACCAAACTCTGCAGACATGTTGGTGTCTGACTGTCCCATTTATAGTTGTAACATGCATTAAACCTTGCCCATTATCTTCAAGTATCTCTCATTTAACTGAAACGTCCTGCTGCATACTCCTCTACAAGTCGAGGTAAGAAATATGAGAAGTAAAACCCTCTCAAGCGTTTTACTTGTTCCTTTACAAATGCTTCATCATATTGCACTGTAAATGAAACATGCTCAGTAGGTGTCCAGATCACAAGTGTGGCAGTCTTGAGCCCTGTGCAAAACATTGTAAGTTGCACTTGCATGTAATAGCCTCTGCTGCCAGTTTTCTGCAGCTGCAGTTCCTCATCTACCAGTTTGATATCGCTGCATTTCTGAGTAAGCTGCTCCGTGAGTGAAGGACAAGTCTGCACAGGACATTTTATTTCTAGAAGCACATCTGAGTCAATGACCCCATCAGGACTCGCAGAGAGCCATGGCTGCTGGATGCTGATAACACTACCCATGTGAAGGATGTTCATACCCTGTTCTTTCAGCTGATGACAAGCTCTAACTTCATTTTCTTTACCATAGTTTGTTTCATAATTCCCACGAAAGGAAGGGTACATGTGCTCAGATAAAAATTTGTCATTTTTTGTGGTGGCACGTACTGGAACTTTTTTAGCAGAGCTTGCTGTAAGTCTGATTTTCCTGCAGTTGTGCCACAAATCAGATGCACTTTGCTCTTTTGTTTCTTCTTGTAATTGTTCTGCTTGCTCTTCAGAAACTTGAATGTATGCCTGGTAGAATGCCCTGCATGGATTACAGCTTAGTTTGTAACTGTGTGCTTGGTGTGGCTGAAAAAATTGCTCATCAACTTTACTGTTGCGGTGAGGACCTGCAGACGGCGAGGCATTGTAACACTTTCCAATTAATGTGTTCTTGAGGAGGAAAAGTGGCTTCACTGGTGCTTGGCTAACACTGTCAATAAAGTCTTGATGTGTAAGGTGATATGGTGTGTTAGGGAGAGATTGTGTCACTGCAGTCCGGGAGTTCACATCGTACTGCTGCTCTGCCCTGTGATGTCTGAAGTTTATCTGGCTTAGACGTTTAGGTTCAAGGTTCTTTGCTGTCCCTGCATTCCACCTGCGCTGCTCGTCTGTACACGCAAGCCCTGTCTTTCCACTGATCGCAGCATTCTGCACCTGTAACAAACATTAATAGTTTTTTCTCACTGTCAATACTCAAGATTTAACATAATGAGGAAGTTTACACTAACAAAAGCAGTACACGGTCGGTGTCCTGCATGTTATAGATATGACCCTGGGTCAATACACCTGAATCATATCCAAAACAGATATAAACACTGGCAAAGTCCCCCATATTATCCATTTCATATTAATAGTCAGTTACTTTTTGATGCAGAAATATACACCCACAGTCTAAGTTTTTTCAAAGTAGTGTGTGTGTACAAATATACATATATATAAACAAACATGTATTATACTACCCTGTGTCACTTCTTATAACTATAGTTTTTCTTGTCTTGTAAATTTGACCTTAATGTGTAGTCTTTTATTTTTTTTATATTTTATCTTCATGTGATTGTACAGCATACAGCCCACACAAAGTTAACGAGTGGCTTTCACGTGTAAACAGTGCTCCACGTAATACTTGGCTAGATGGCAGTAGCGTGACTCCTTAATCACAGCCTTTGACCAGTCCAGTGTTTCTGTTTCAGTGATTTAAACATTGTGATATCCAGATAAGTGATATAACTTCCACAGAATAGCAGCCGCATGACTACATGATCTCCCTAATCCGGCGATACAGGAACAGCCGACTGTCTCCACTACTCCACTTTCTCTTAGCATTGCCCATGCTAAGTGTTTCGCTTGATTAATACTCTGGCTCGGCTCTACAGCTGCTTTAAGAAAAATAAAGTCGCCTTGTTTGTTGAGCAGTACTTTATCAATTTTGTTGCTGTGCAGGTAATTATACGCCTCGGTGCTCTTGTAATTACGTAATTCCTCGCCATCAATGCCTTCGGAAAATACAAGGTAATTAATAATGTCGATGTAGCTAACATCGGGCCATAGTTTCATGTCATCTACCCACTCCGTGAGAAGTGACGGGTGAGGCACTGCAACTGAACTGTGCTCGCTGCTTTTTAAAACATCTCTACTGTGTATCCACCTTCGATGTGTTGCCATTTACTCCAGGTAAAAGAAACTGCAGTGAGAGAAATCTTTATCAATAGTGAAGGTGTAACCCCGCAACTGTCAACAACAGCGCAAGCGGAAGTAAAAAACCGGCTTCCGCTATGAATCGGGGTAATGGCGCGAAATCAGAAATACTGTGTATAGAGGCCATCCTGCTACACATGAAACACATCAGAGTCATAATTGTTATTTTAGTCACGTGTTTGTTTATTATCCTTATTGTTTTATCTGGGACTGTTTGCAGACATCTCAGAGAGAGGAGACACCAGCATCTGAACAGAGACTCAAACCAGCAACCTGCAGCTCCCTGCTTGGCTGCTCCAGTTTTCTCCTCACTCATGTTGCCCACCAGTGATTTCTAGCTGCCCACCCACACAGCAGGCTAGAATATGCGCTGAGCCTCAGCACCTGACATTCCTGACCATGTGGGCGGAGCATGCATGAAATGGAATGTTCAGTAGAACTGTGCAACACAAGCACTTAGTTACAGCATGTTTCATTGTATCCAGACACAGCTAGAGACACATCTACAGCAGCATCTCTGTGCAGGACAAACGACAGCTGACGAAGAAACATCGAAAACTTCACTTCACTCCTCTACAAAACGTTGGTTCCTTTGTTTAAAAGGCCAAAATGAATCAAGGGAGATCGAGAAGAGGATCGGCGAGTGCTTCACCTCACAATACAGTACAGCTGATTCATTTTAAATTTCAAATGATACAGGCTGAAAATGTCAAATTAAAAGAAGAGGCAGAAAAATCAAGAGGAGAAGCTAAAAATTCAACGTTTGAAACTGAAGTACACTGTAAAAAAGGGCAGTGAAATTGACATAAAAACCATGTAAAACCCCTACAGAAATGTATAGTAAACCCCAAAACACAACTTTCCTGTTTCGATCACAGTGAATTATTGTAAACCTTTAAACAGAATGTTCCTGTTATATTTACAACATGAATGTGTGATTATAATCAAATTTATTGGTTAAAACTACAAATACTGTGAATAAAAACAGTGAAACACCATAATACTCATAACCAAACAATCATGTTAATTTGACATGCAAATACTGTAAAAATCACAGTTTTAGTCAGTTCTTCTTAAAAACACATGACCTATATGTAAGTCACTTTACAACTGCATGGATGTACTGGGCCTACTTTTAACATGATTCATGAAATGATGCAAAGTCATGGATAGGACTAATAAAAATGTTTTCACAGAAGATGTCATTGTGAACCTGAGAGGTTGCCTCTCCATTTATAGGCTATATAAAAATATACAATTAAAATTGTTTACATCATGTTTTTTTCTTAAATCATTCGGGCTATTTGCAGCCTATTGTAGGGTAACCAATAAGAAATTATTATTTAACAACTAAGTAATGCTTCTGTCATAATGCTTGTATTCTTTATGTTTCTTTTAATTGCAATGTGATACTTAGACTAGAATACTTTTTTGGGTTAGGTCAGCAATGTCTCATTATTACAGGCTAAACAAACTTACAGTGTCCTCCCATAGGATCTCTATGGTGCCTCATCTCCACAGAGCTGTAAGCTACTTCAGGCCACTCACCGTTGCACTGAGCGCGCCTAATTTTGAATGTGCATCTGAAGCTCGTCTCTGATTGGATAATGACGTGAGGGCGGGAGGAGAAGAGCGCCTAGTTCACGACTATAGCTAACGAGCCAGCACGAGAGAGAAGACGGGAGAAGAAAACGTTGAACTTTCAGCAACTACGTTGTTAGGACAAATTACAAACATACGATTTCAAGTGTTTTTTGAGGATCTGTGTTTGTTCGTCAGAAAGTCTGCACGGTAAGTTCAATATCTTGGCGACGTTTTTTTCGAGATAAAAGCACCAGTTGATATTTAGACCAATGCTCATAACCTAGCGCTAGCATGCTAGTTCAGCTGAAAAGCACAGGCAAACTTTTGAAATACTAAAAATGATCATCTGCGTCTTTTGTAAAAAGGTATTGGTCACATTAAGAGGCTATGTACTACATTGCAGAGTGCATAAGAATGAGCCTTGTTGTATTTTTAAATGTGTTGGCGCCAATTGCAGCCAAACATTCACCATGTACTCTGCTTTCAAGGGGCATTTTTATCGTGTGCACAATGCACCTGCACTTCAAGCTACTCCTGAAGCTCTTGTTGCAGATTTAAAATGTGCGGTTTCATTATGTGCCCGCCATTTTCAAACAGTGAAATTTCGTTTAAGTGTCTCACTTAAACGATCATATTGCAGAGGGCAGGTCTGTGTCATGTCCAGTAAGTGGTTGTAAGCATATGTTTACAAAAAAGTCATCATTTACTTCTCACATGTGTAGGAAGCATAAAGCTTGTTCCCCAGATGGTATTGATGACATGTACAAGGAATCTCGTCCTCAGCCCCCAAATGGCAGTACAGAATATTCAGAAAACACACATGAAACCATGGCATCTGCTAGTTCAGCCAGTGATATGCCAAAGAAGGATAGTCATTCTTATCTCAGAAACATGTGTCTCTTTTACCTTAAACTGCAAGGACAGCTGCTAATTCCTGCCTCTACTATACAGAGTATTGCTGAGGAAATGCAGAATGTGCACGAAATGGGTCAAGCCTACACAATTAATAAGGTAAGTTGTTTACTAAAAAATGAAATGAACCTATCAGATGAAGCAGTCACTAAAATCTGTGACTGCATTAAAGAGTCAGATTTGTTCTCTGCTTGCCATCAGGGACAACTAGGAACAACACACACCAGAAATCAAACATTCAAAAAAATGTTTAAATACACAGAACCCAAGAAAGTGCCATTGGGAATGGATGAAAACATGACAGAAAAATGTGCTTATTACATACCAGTTGGAGAAACCCTGAAGAGCTTTTTAGAGTCACAGTTATGGAGGAATACACAGTCACAACAGTTTGGGGGTCCTGATGTAGAAATTTTTAAGGATTTATATGATGGCAAAATTTTCAAATGTCACCAGTTCTTTAATGAAAACCCTGAAAGCCTCAAACTGATTTTGTACCAAGATTCATTTGAGGTAGTGAATCCCCTGGGTTCTGCTAAAAAGACGCACAAACTTCTTGCAGTCTGTCATTAGCAAATTTACCCATTCATTTGCGTTCAAATACAGATAACATGTTTTTAGTCTTGTGTGTTGAGAATGACTTCAAGCGTTTTAGAATAGCCAAAGTTTTCTCAGAGTTGTTGGCAGATCTGAAATCTTTGGAGACAGATGGAATAGATGTAGATGGAGAAACAGTAAAAGGGGGTCTTTACTGTATTGCTGGGGACAACTTGGGTTCTCATTGCATAGGAGGGTTTACAGAAAACTTCAGCTGCTCTCAATATTTTTGCAGGTACTGTGAAGTAACACGAAGTGAGTTTTATGCTGATCCGAATGCCTGTGGTCCTCCACGCACTCCAGAGACATATGACGCGGCTGTTGCTGATCTCCAGTCTGAAACTATCCAAGACGTTAGAGGAATAAAGGTAAACTCCATCTTCAATACCCTTCAGTCTTTTCACGTATCCCAGCCTGATCTCCCACTATGTTCACTTCCCCACAGCATTTTGGTTATACTTTGTCTTGAACGTGGTCATGGCCATGACTGTGTGTGTGCATATATATGTATATACTTAATTTTTACTTACTTTGTACGTGTATTTTAACTGATCAATTATAAAAATGCTTAATAAACTTTTATATGATTGTTATTCTACAGGTGTTTCTTCTCCATAAACCCAGAAAAAGGAACCAAAGTAGAGAACAAAAACTCAAAGCGTCGTCTCAGTGTGAACCCTCGAGTCCTCACCCTGATTCAGGATCTCGCCGACCACGAGTGGCGCTAAGCCTAAATCTTGACTCTCTGTGGACTGTTAGTTTTACTTTGTTAATTTTGTTCCACAATGTGTACTGGAACCTTTTACTGGTCGAATGCATGAAGCATTTTCTTTGTAGGAATGTTCTTTATTTACATAAGAAAAGAAAACAACATGCTGCTACTGCAGTGTTTCTAGACCACATGTGTAGGTTTGTTTCACCACGTGGTTTTGCTGATGTTTTCTGACCAGGGCCATGGTTGTGGTGACAGCAGGATGCGTGTTGCGTTGCACGGTGATTATGATCATTTTTGGCACAATATGTGTTTTTTGTTTTAAGGTCTTAACAGGTTATTTAACTTTTTCTGGTGGAGGGTCTAACAAATGCTTGTTTCATGAACATGGTTCTTGCTTTGCAGGAATGTTCCACAGCTTTTATAGCCTATATTTTGATTGAATTGTGTAGTTGCTGTGTGCCTTGCATATTGTGTTAGTTGGAAAAATGGATCCATTTGCTGTCATTTTGCTAATGTGGCTGCAAAATAAATTTCCCAAAAGTGATATTTTCCTCTCTTGTGTTTTCTCAAGATGTATTTTTGCATGTTTGGGTGTAGGCGTAGCAGTAAGAAATTTGCTGGGTTATGGTTAAAATTTTACATTAAAACATATAATATTCAGCATAGATTTTATGTATAATTTACAGAGCAGCTCCATTTAATATGCACAGTTTCACTGTAGTTCTACCATTTTAAATTAGTTCTTTGTACGATATTTCCCTGTTAATTTTGCAGTTTATGGATCCACAAAAAGCATTTATTATTTGTAAAAGATACAGGAAATAGTGTATTTATATATCACATCTATGTGTGAAATTAACTTCTTTTTCCTGTAGATTTAACAGTTTTAATCTGAGATTCATTCACTGTAAATCAATTTACAAGTTGCATCTGTAAAGCGTTTTTACAGGAAGTCCCTGGTAACCCCAGCTGCCAGGGTTTTCCTGTAAAAACAGCACGTTTTTTTTTACAGTGTAGTATTGCAGGAATTACTGGATGTGGGTCTCAAACTTAAAGGAGAGAAGATGAGAAAACAACAGGCAGAAAACGAGAATGAAAACATGAAGAAAGAACTGCTGGAAGCTCAAAAAGCATTGGAGGAAGAGAAAAGCACAGCACAAGAAGCCAAAAATAAATATCAAACTGCAAAGAAGGAGGCAGGAAATGTGATGCAGGAATTACAGGAGGTGCAGGAAGCTTTTGAAGAGGAAAAAAGGAAAATGCAGTTGGCAACACAAGAAGCTGCAAATGTAACGGCTGAAGCTGAAATACTAAGGAAGGAATTACTGCATGTGAAGCAACAACTTGAAGAGGAGAAAAAATGTAAACACGAGGCAGAAAACGAGAATGAAAACATGAAGAAAGAATTGTTGGAAGCTCAAAAAGTGTTGGAGGAAGAGAAAATTAAAATACAGGAAGCAAAGAAAGAAATGGAAGATACAAAGAGTTACACTCAAAACATGAAGAAGGAACTGATGAAAGTGCAAGAAGAACTTGCAGAAGAGAAGATTGAGGTGAAGGTATTCAAGAAAGAAATGACGGTGACCAAGAAAGACTGCAAAGACAAACTTAAAGAAATACGAAAGCACAAAAAGGAAGCTAAAGAGCTCCTCAAACAGAAAGAGAAACTGGCCAAACAGCAGCTGAAAGAAAAATTTAAAGATGCCGAGGAGCAGCTCAACAAAACCTTAAAAGAACTGAAGGCAAAAGAAAAGCAAGCCGAGGACAGGAGGGGATTCTGGAGCAGACTGCTGAGAAAGAACTGACCCAGCAGCATCGAGTTTGAGGAGATCAATAGTTTCTTCCTCCTCTCTCCACCTTTCTTTCACCCCATCCTTCTTCTTGGGACGTTTGTTTGTTTTTTAAAAACTCTAATCTAAATACATGTACTGAAATACACAAATAAAATTGCCATAACTTGACCTCATGTTGCCTGCTTCTTTTCTTGTGTGTCTGTGGATGTAAAACAGTAACACACTTTCTGCTCTGTGTCTTTAACTGTAAATAAATGCAATATGTTTTCATTTTAAAATGCAGTGCAAAAAACTTCTGCTCTAAATCTTTTTTTTTAGCAAAAAGCTTTTTTTTTGCCTGTTGTGGAAGTTTTCCATTTAAATAAAGCCTGCAGACGAGCGGTGAGCGGTAGCTAACATTCTTTAATCAAACACACAAAGAACAGACAAGCAAGCTTGATGAAGTCCCTGCATGACCGCGGGACAGACGGTCAGCAGAGTCTCCCTGAGCCTAGCATGGCTCTCAGTTAATACATGACAAAAGAAATCTGCCACCACAATTGTTAATGTTTGCCTAACTGGGCTAAGACAAGTAAGACAATGACAAATAATTGCCATTACTGATCCCTTTATCTCTTTGCTTTAAACACAATTCATTTCTTTTACTGAATAGACATGTATATGAGATTCCTTTTGTCAGGTAATCATATCTTTGTTGTAGATGACTCAGTCTGCATTGTTTTAATCAAACAGAAAATTTCAAAGAAAAACTACTAGCAACAGCCAGTAGTGCCCCTCAGCCTCCCAGCAGATGTACCTATGTAATGAATTTCTATATCCTATGTCGCCATGTTCTCAAGTTATCAATTTACAAGATTTTCATAAAACTTTGACCTCAAGGTCAAGGTTACTGATTTTAAACCAATTATAGATACACCTGTGGTATCCGTTTGAAACTCCTACGTGCCTTCGTTCTCATGTTATTGCATTCACAACTTGGGTGGACAAGTTGCTTTTTATGTTTTAGGGTTATTGATATAAATTCTGTGTTTCTGTGAGAAATCTGATGTTAAATATTTATATTTCCATTTTTTTAAAGAGTGTATGATAACTAGTTTACTTAACTATCTGTTACTCTCAAATGTAAAGGATAATTAATCAAATTTTAAAAAGAAGTTGTGAATCTACTTCATGTTTCATGCTGCCTCCTGACTTCTTAGTGACAAAAAATACTGAGAAATTCAGGAAAACAAATTAAGGGAAACTACACCTCCTGCTGTCCAAATTTCTTTGTCAGCATCAAATATCTGCCTCCAGAATACACAGAGTTTATTATTATGCTTAATCACTGATGAGACTGCGTTATAGTTTTTACTAATAGTCTTCTTGTCTCTGTTTCTGATTTGTTTACTTTTTAGAAATTCTTCATTTGGTGTGGGGTTGGCAATGTTTCCCCAGCTTTTGAGTGCCGTCAAGAAGGACCTTAGTTGAAGAGATCTATAAAAATCTGTCCTGAGGAGATCAAATTCATTCTTCAGATGTTTTGTTCAGAGTTTTTAATGTATTTTTGTCCAGGTTGCCATTTCTTTTATGGGTTTTTCTAAGAAAGGTAGTGTTTCCAGTATTTTGGGACATTTACTGTTTTCTACTTCGAGCCTGTATGTATATCATTTTGCAACCATGTCAGCAAAGGTTTTATTTGTGCAGCCCAGTAGTAATGTTTCAAATTAGGTACATTAATGCCCCCCTTAATTTTGGGCAACTTCAGGGTTTTGAGTCTAATTCTAGGCTGCTGTTTAGCCTACTTGAAGCTCGAAACTCTTTCATTCAGCTTATCAAACATTGTCTTTGGGATTTCAACTGGTATCATCTGAAATAAATAGGGTAGGGTTAGACCAGCATTCATACGGATATATTCAACTCGACCTAACAGAGACAGGGGGAGAATAGACCACTGCTCTAAATCACTGCTGATACGCTGAATAAATTTTATTCTAATTTTTGCCAAACAAGTGGTCCAAATGTATGGGAATGAAAGTTCCTAAATATTTAATACCCTCCTTAGACCATTTGAATTCACACACTCTTTTTTAGGTATGATATTGTAGAATTGGGTTTTGTTATATATAATATTATATCATCAGTGTAGAGGGATATTTTATTTCATTGTTCCTCTGGATAGCAGCATGACTGGCAACTCCTAAAATGGTCTGTCTGGTTTATAGTGAAAAAAATGCATTGAGCATTTCTCAAACAACCAATGAACAGACAGGACAACTGCTCAATTACATTGAAAAATACATATTATTAGACTAAACAGCTATTTGAGCAACAAAAATCACAGGCAAATGGTAGGATGTGTGATGTGTGTGAGCCAGTGAAGTAAAATTTGCAGCTGCGCATCAAATATAAAATAATTAGGTCAGTGGCCGAGAATATGAAAGACAGTCACTTCTTTTATAAAAATGAGTGGAGATGTAATGAATTGTGTTTAGACATCAGCACTTATGTGTCACAAAATTTGTTCTTCATGCACTACGTTACTTTGTTTTTCACAGAATTTCACAAGTTTCAAAACGTTTGTTTGCAAATAAATAAAAGTTTAGTGTTGCAAGTGGTGCCACTGTTAAAACTGTTGACTATAACTGGACTACCTGGCTAACTGGAGGAAATTACTAATAACAACCACGGTGTATGAAAGTGTTTCTATTTTGCAAAATCAAGCAGGACAATAGGAGTTAAAGCTATCACACTAACCACAAAAGATTACGTTTTTCCCCCGGTATAGTTTTACTGTATGGTTTAGTAGCAAATTCGATAAAAATAAAAAGCGTCTCATTTCTTCCTTCTTTCATATTTCTAATAATGATTGGTTTAATGGACTTGCAGTAAATTTCATGTGCTCTGCACAAAGGGAAGTTGTTTTTTTTTAAGTATCAGTGTCCAAAAATGTACAGACCCAGCTGTCCCATAGTGTTGAGTCACCTCCCGAAAGGAGGAGAGCTTGTTTATTTCACAGGGTCAGTGCTCTTTTACCTCGAGTGCACTTGTGAGGACACTTCTCCACACTGTGTTCTGATGATGGGAACTTGTGGTAACATTTAATCTTAACTGACATAACATATTTCATCTATAAATGTGATTAAAATGTTTACCAAAGACTAACGTTTTTCATTCAGAACAAACAGCATATTTCAGGTAAGGGCTGCACAACTATTTTGTCCAATATTAAAACGACAGTTGTTTGTCACAATTATTCACAGATTTGTGGCAAAATGTGTTTTGATTGCACTGTCGTGTCAGGATACTGCTTTCACCTTTACTTTGTGCTACACTCGTGTTAATGAATCTTCATAAATTAATGTTTGCAAACACAAAATATGAAGTTTTCCACTCTTTTATTTGTACCTGCACAATAGATGTGAATAAAACTCAAACCTATATGAGCTCCTTCTCTGTTTCCCTGCAACATTTTGTATAGATCTAACTTTGTGCCACATGAATAACCTTCTGATGTGTTTACAGTAAATGTATTTGATGTTAGCTTATTTTGTTACTTTTAGTGGGCCTATGACATTCTGTACCCAGTTATTAAAATGTTAAGTGTAAATCATCCCCAGCCCACAATAGCAGCTGAATTTACTACGATTTCAGATCTTTTTACACGTCAATAAGAAACCACCGATGTGTAAAACAGGCTGACAACAGAATGACGTAAACCACACTGCTGCAACTGTGCAGCTCTCAGGTTTTATCTATTGTTTCTCTGTGTGGCCAGCAGGGGGAGGTGTTTTGCTTAGTTTCTAAAAAAAAGTATTAATGAAAACATTTTTCATGAAAGTTGCAAATTTGTTATCTGTTTTTATGACATTTTTCACTGTGGATTACAACAACATCAACATTAGAAAATGAAATACATTTATAGTAGGTGATCATTAATCACTATTATTGGCACTATTAAAGGGCCCCAAAAATCAAACTTTGCTTAGGGCACCACGGAGGGCCAACCCTTTTTACACTTCAACGATTGTACACAAAATACAATCATCCATCCTTCTATCTATTTATTTTTGTCCACTTATATAATTCAGCATCACAGGGAAGCTGGATCCCAGTTGTTTTTCACAGAGGGCCAAGCAGTGGAGGGAGCTGCCGACCTCCCAGCAATACATGTAAAAGCTTTATTTTACACTGACTCTGGTCATCTTTATCTATCATAAAAATTTGCTTCATGATCTGAAACACGTAAGTGTGGCAAATATGCAAATAGCTAAGAAATCAGGATGGGGTAAATCGTTTCTCACTGCACTTCTGTTAGGCGACTGAATAAAAACACAAAGTCAGCAGTCTGGCTATGAATGTCTTTAATGTTTCCCAGATCAGAATCACAGCATACAGTGTATAATAACTTCTAAAGTAAACAGAAATATCATCACCTCCTTTATTTATATAATTTTACTTTACTTTTTTTATAATCATCTTTTTTTTATTCCATTATTTAACATTTTTCTTCATCTCAAGTCTCGAGTTTCTGAGTTCAACAAAGAAAGTAGAAACAAGACAACAGGTGCAGATTTGCAATGGACACCAAGCTGAGGGTTTCTCTGTGGGTGTCACTGTCTCTGTGCACGTTTGACACTGTGGACGTGACACGGGATCATCCAATCATGAAGTTTTGCTTTGCTGACAGTTTTTGAGTGTTGAAATAAAATAAATCCAGCAGTTATACCACAGAAAGGACAACGTGTGGCTCTAACAGCTGTTGAACACACACAGACTGTGATGTTCTCCACACGTCACCCATCGCTCTGCACTTTTCGAGCATCCAACTGTTTTTCTGCTACATAACATCACTGCAGGAGAAAAACAACGGACAGACAGACAGCACAGTGTGACACGAGCAGGTCAGACCACCTGTGTGATCTCATGAGTCTGTGAGGATATGAGGCATCTTATGGTATCAAAGCCCTGGAGTCTGTCAAACATGGCTACATGTAAACACTGCTACATGTTAGGTGAGCTAACATTTAACTGACTGCACTTTTTTCTGTCTCAGTTTAGGTCATTTATGTCCTTACTGCGAATCACTGAAAGGCAAAGCTGGCTTTTATCGCTCTGATGTTACGCACATCATGCAGCACAGATTCATCTCTGATCACAAGACTCATGTTTCAAAATAAAAGCGAGCTAAGGCTTGAAAAGAGGACGACGATTTTATGACAATCGCAGAGAAAAGAGCAACGAAAGGATTTAAAACTTGATGAAAATGTTTTTTCTCACTGAAAACTAGCAAATCCTAATAAACAGCATGACTGGCTCTCTGCTGTGAGGGGGCTTCAGTGGAGATGACGTCTGCTACAAGCGACCTTCCTGCTACAGGATGGTCACATGATAACGATCAACGTCATGACAAAAGTCAAATAAATGTTGAAAAAACAAAGACAAAACTGATCGGTGGTAACGATGAACTCATTTGAAACCTCAAGCTAACGGCCATTTTTTCTTCTCATTACAAACTGCACCTGTTGTCTTTTGTCCATCACAAAATAAGCATCATTCATTCACTCCAAAAAAAACAAAAACAAAACATAAAATAAACAAGAAACTTAATATTTACAAATATTTTGTCCGTTTTTTTTCTTACACTTAAAAATGTACAGCTCTGATCTTCTTCCAGATGTTTCGTCTCCATCCGTCTCCCAGTTTGGTATTTTCTTCTCTGACGTATACACGTAAACTGGAGTAACAGGGGTAACATAACACACGTCGATTGCAAATGTAAGAATCCATGTTGAAAGAGCAATCAGACGCTTGACAGTCTAACAAAATACTTTCACAATTTGTTCCTATAAGCATGGCTCCTAAAGTAGACAAGATATGAGAATATGTGCTGCCTAGGGAACTTAAGAGAGGATCTCATTCGTGATACACAATAATTGTGTATGTTATGAACAATTGTGGACTCGGATATTAGATGGTTACCAGGACATAAAGTTGTGTAGTGTAATGTAATTATTTTAAAATTGATGTACATATGTGTAGAGAGTAAAAATTCCAGGTCCACTTTTTTATCTTGTGTTCTAGAAGAAAGTTATGTGATACAGTGTGTGTGTGTGTGTGTGTGTGTGTGTGTGTGTGGGTAAATCTACAATAATTAGTTGTGCATTCTTGACATTTTTTTGTGTTGGAAGATGACAGAACTATTCACAACATTTATGTTGTCAGTTTGTCATTCATTTCCCACCATATGTTGCAACTACGTACATTTAGTTGTTGAATATTTAACAGATTTCATATTGAATGTCTCCTTTCATTCACAAGACAGAGACCAAACTCTGCAGACAGTTGGTGTCTGACTGTCCCATTTATAGTTGTAACATGCATAAACCTGGCCCATTATCTTCAGTATCTCTCATTAACTGAAACGTCCTGCTGCATACTCCTCTACAAGTCGAGGTAAGAAATATGAGAAGTAAAACCCTCCAAGCGTTTACTTGTTCCTTACAAATGCTCATCATATTGCACTGTAAATGAAACATGCTCAGTAGGTGTCCAGATCACAAGTGTGGCAGTCTTGAGCCCTGTGCAAAACATTGTAAGTTGCACTTGCATGTAATAGCCTCTGCTGCCAGTTTTCTGCAGCTGCAGTTCCTCATCTACCAGTTGAATCGCTGCTTTCTGAGTAAGCTGCTCCGTGAGTGAAGGACAAGTCTGCACAGGACATTTTATTCTAGAAGCACATCTGAGTCAATGACCCCTCAGGACTCGCAGAGAGCCATGGCTCTGGATGCTGATAACACTACCCTTGTGAAGGATGTTCAACCTGTTCTTTCAGCTGATGACAAGCCACTTCATTTCTTTACCATAGTTTGTTTCATAATTCCCACGAAAGGAAGGGTACATGTGCTCAGATAAAAATTTGTCATTTTTTGTGGTGGCACGTACTGGAACTTTTTTAGCAGAGCTTGCTGTAAGTCGGATTTTCCTGCAGTTGTGCCAAATCAGATGCACTTGCTCTTTTGTTTCTTCTTGTAATGGTTCTGCTTGCTCTTCAGAACTTGAATGTATGCCTGGTAGAATGCCCTGCATGGATTACAGCTTAGTTTGTAACTGTGTGCTTGTGGTGGTGAAAAATTGCTCATCAACTTTACTGTTGCGGGGAGGACCTGCAGACGGCGAGGCATTGTAACACTTTCCAATTAATGTGTTCTTGAGGAGGAAAAGTGGCTTCACTGGTGCTTGGCTAACACTGTCAATAAAGTCTTGATGTGTAAGGTGATATGGTGTGTTAGGGAGAGATTGTGTCACTGCAGCCGGGAGTTCACATCTACTGCTGCTCTGCCCTGTGATGTCTGAAGTTTATCTGGCTTAGACGTTTAGGTTAAGGTTCTTTGCTGTCCCTGCATTCCACCTGCGCTGCTCGCTGTACACGCAAGCCCTGTCTTTCCACTGATCGCAGCATTTCGCACCTGTAACAACATTAATAGTTTTTCTCACTGTCAATACTCAAGATTAACATAAGGAGGAAGTTTACACTAACAAAAGCAGTACACGTCGGTGTCCTGCATGTTATAGATATGACCCTGGGTCAATACACCTGAATCATATCCAAAACAGATATAAACACTGGCAAAGTCCCCCATATTACCATTCATATTAAAGTCAGTTACTGTGATGCAGAAATATACACACAGTCTAAGTTTTTCAAATGTAGTGTGTGTGTACAAATATACATATATATAAACAAACATGTATTAACTACCCTGTGTCACTCTTTTATGAATATCTATAGTTTATTCTTGTAAATTTGACCTTAAGTGTAGTCTTTTATTTTTTTATATTTTACTTCATGTGATGTAAGCAGCATACAGCCCACACAAAGTTAACGAGTGGCTTTCACGTGTAAACAGTGCTCCACGTAATACTTGGCTAGATGGCAGTAGCGGGACTCCTTAATCACAGCCTTTGACCAGTCCAGTGTTTCTGTTTCAGTGATTTAAACATTGTGATATCCAGATAAGTGATATAACTCCACGAATAGCAGCCGACATGACTACATGATCTCCCTAATCCGGCGATACAGGAACAGCCGACTGTCTCCACTACTCCACTTTCTCTAGCATGCCCATGCTAAGTGTTTCGCTTGATTAATATCTGGCTCGGCTCTACAGCTGCTTAAGAAAAATAAAGTCGCCTTGTTGTTGAGCAGTACTTTATCAATTTTGTTTGCTGTGCATAATTATACGCCTCGGTGCTCTTGTAATTACGTAATTCCTCGCCACAAGGCCTTCGGAAAAACAGGTAATTAATATGTCGATGTAGCTAACATGGGCCATAGTTTCATGTCACTACCCACTCCGTGAGAAGTGACGGGTGAGGCACTGCAACTGAACTGTGCTCGCTGCTTTTTAAAACATCTCTACTGTGTATCCACCTTCGATGTGTTGCCATTTACTCCAGGTAAAAGAACTGCAGTGAGAGAAATCTTTCAATAGTGAAGGTGTAACCCCGCAACTGTCAACAACAGCGCAAGCGGAAGTAAAAAACCGGCTTCCGCATGAATCGGGGTAATGGCGCGAAATCAGAAATACTGTGTATAGAGGCCATCCTGCTACACATGAAACACATCAGAGTCATAATTGTTATTTTAGTCACGTGTGTTTATTATCCTTATTGTTTTATCTGGGACGTTTTGCAGACATCTCAGAGAGAGGAGACAACCAGCATCTGAACAGAGACTCAACCACAACCTGCAGCTCCCTGCTTGGCTGCTCCAGTTTTCCCTCACTCAGTTGCCCACCAGTGATTCTAGCTGCCCACCCACACAGCAGGCCTGAATATGCGCTGAGCCTTCAGCACCTGACATTCCTGACCATGTGGGGGAGCATGCATGAAATGGAATGTTCAGTAGAACTGTGCAACACAAGCACTAGTTTACAGCATGTTTCATTGTACCAGAAAGCTAGACACATTACAGCAGCATCTCTGTGCAGGACAAACGACAGCTGACGAAGAAACATCGAAAACTTCACTTCACTCCTCTACAAACGTTGGTTCCTTTGTTTAAAAGGCCAAAATGAATCAAGGGAGATCGGGAGAAGTCGGCGAGTGCTTCACCTCACAATACAGTACAGCTGATTCATTTTAAATTTCAAATGATACAGGCTGAAAATGTCAATTAAAAGAAGAGGCAGAAAAATCAAGGGAGAAGCTAAAAATTCAAAGTTGAAACTGAAGTGACACTGTAAAAAAGGGCAGTGAAATTGACATAAAAAACCATGTAAACCCCTACAGAAATGAAGTAAACCCCAAAACACAACTTTCCTGTTTCGATCACAGTGAATTATTGTAAACCTTTAAACAGAATGTCCTGTTATATTTACAAACAGGATTGTGATTATAATCAATATTGGTTAAACTACAAATACTGTGATAAAACAGTGAACACCGTTACTCATAACCAAACAATCATGTTAATTTGACATGCAAATACGTGAAAAATCACAGTTTTAGTCAGTTTTTCTTAAAAACACATGACCTATATGTAAGTCACTTCTACTGCATGGATGTACGGGGCCTACTTTTAACATGATCATGAAGATGCAAAGTCATGGATAGGACTAATACAAAATGTTTTCACAGAAGATGTCATTGTGAACCGAGAGGTTGCCTCTCCATTTATTAGGCTATTAAAAAAAATCATAAAATGTTTACATCATGTTTTTTTTCTAAATCATTCGGGCTATTTGCAGCCAGTTAGGGTACCAATAAGAATTATTATTTAACAACTAAAGTAATGCTTCTGTCAAATGCTTGTATTCTTTATGTTTCTTTTAATTGCAATGTGATACTTAGACTAGAATACTTTTTTGGGTTAGGTCAGCAATGCTCATTATTACAGGCTAAACAAACTACAGTGCTCCCACTAGGATCTCTATGGTGCCTCATTCCACAGAGCTGTAAGCTATTCAGGCCACTCACCGGGCACTGAGCGCGCCTAATTTTGAATGTGCATCCTGAAGCGCGTTCTGATTGGATATGCGTGAGGGCGGGAGGAGAAGAGCGCTAGTTCACGACTATAGCTAACGAGCCAGCACGAGAGAGAAGAGCGGGAGAGAAAGACGTTGAACTTTCAGCAACTACGTGTTAGGACAATTACAAACATACGATTTCAAGTGTTTTTTGAGGATCTGTGTTTGTTCGTCAGAAAGTCTGCACGGTAAGTTCAATATCTTGGCGACGTTTTTTCGAGATAAAAGCACCAGTTGATATTTAGACCAATGCTCATAACCTAGCGCGGCATGCAGTTCACTGAAAAGCACAGGCAAACTTTTGAATACTAAAAATGTCATCTGGCGTCTTTGTAAAAAGGTATTGGTCACATAAGAGGCTATGACTACATTGCAGAGTGCAGAAGAAGAGCTGTGTGTATTTTTAAATGTGTTGGCGCCAATTGCAGCCAACAGTCACCATGTACTCTGCTTTCAAGGGGCATTTTTTATCGTGTGCACAAGCACCTGCACTTCAAGCGACTCCTGAAGTCTTGTTGGCAGATTTTAAAAGGTGCGGTTTCATTATGTGCCCGCCATTTTCAAACAGTGAAGAGCTAGTCTCACTTAACGATCATATTGCAGAGGGCAGGTCGGTGTCATGTCCAGTAAGTGGTTGTAAGCATGTGTTTACAAAAAAGTCACATTTACTCTCTCACATGTGTAGGAAGCATAAAGCGGTTCCCAGATGGTATTGATGACATGTACAAGGAATCTCGTCCTCAGCCCCCAAATGACAGTACAGAATATTCAGAAAACACACATGAAACCATGGCACAGCTAGTTCAGCCAGTGATTGCCAGAGAAGGAAGTCATTCTTACTCAGAAACATGTGTCCTTTACCTTAAACTGCAAGGACAGCTGCTAATTCCTGCTCACATACAGAGTATTGCGGAGGAATGCAGAATGTGCAAGAATTGGGTCAAGCTAACACAATTAATAAGGTAAGTTGTTTACTAAAAAATGAAAATAGAACCTATCAGATAAGCAGTCACTAAAATCTGTGACTGCATTAAAGAGTCAGTTGTTCTCTGCTTGCCAGCAGGGACAACTAGGAACAACACACACCAGAAATCAAACATCAAAAAAATGTTTAAATACACAGAACCAGGAAAGTGCCATTGGGAGAGGATGAAAACATGACAGAAAATGTGCTTATTACATACCAGTTGGAGAAACCCTGAAGAGCTTTTTAGAGTCAGCTTATGGAGAGAATACACAGTCACAACAGTTTGGGGGTCCTGATGTAGAAATTTTTAAGGATTTTATGATGGCAAATTTTCAAATTCACCAGTTCTTTAATGAAAACCCGAAAGCCTCAAACTGATTTTGTACCAAGATTCATTGAGGTAGTAATCCCCTGGGTTTGCTAAAAAGACGCACAAACTTCTTGCAGTCTGTCATTAGCAATTTACCCATTCATTTGCGTTTCAATACAGATAACATGTTTTTAGTCTTGTGTGTTGAGAATGACTTCAAGCGGTTTAGAATAGCCAAAGGTTTTCTCAGAGTGTTGGGCAGATCGGAAATCTTTGGAGACAGATGGAATAGATGTAGATGGAGAAACAGTAAAGGGGGGTCTTTACTGATGGCTGGGGACAACTTGGGTTCTCATTGCATAGGAGGGTTTACAGAAAACTTCAGCTCGTCTCAATATTTTTGCAGGTACTGTGAAGTAACACGAAGTGAGTTTTATGCTGATCCGAATGCCTGTGGTCCTCCACGCACTCCAGAGACATAGTGACGCGGCTGTGCTGATCTCCAGTCTGAAACTATCCAAGACGTCGAGGGAATAAGGTAAACTCCATCTTCAATCCCTTCATCGTCTTTCACGTACCCAGCCTGATCTCCCACTATGTTCATTCCCCCAAAGCATTTGGTTATACTTTGTCTTGAACGTGGTCATGGCCATGACTGTGTGTGTGCATATATATGTATATACTTAATTTTTACTTACTTTGTACGTGTATTTAAAACTGATCATATAAAAATGCTTTAAACTTTTATTGATTGTATTCTACAGGTGTTTCTCTCCATAGACCAGAAAAAGGAACCAAAAGAGAGAACAACAACTCAAAGCGTCGTCTCAGTGTGAACCCTCGAGTCGCCTCACCCCTGATTCAGGATTCGCCGACCAAGAGTGGCGCTAAGCCAAATCTTGACCTCGGTGGACTGTTAGTTTTACTTTGTTTAATTTGTTCCACATGTGTACTGGAACCTTTTACTGGTCGAATGCATGAAGCATTTCTTTGTAGGAATGTTCTTTATTTACATAGAAAAGAAAACAACATGCTGCTAGGCAGTGTTTCTAGACCACATGTGTAGGTTTTGTTTCACCACGTGGTTTTGCTGATGTTTTCTGACCAGGCCATGGTTGTGGTGACAGCAGGATGCGTGTGCGTTGCACGGTGATGAGATCAGTTTTTGGCACAATAATGGTGTTTTTTGTTTAGGTCTTAACAGGTTATTTAACTTTTTCTGGTGGAGGGTCTAAACAAAGGCTTGTTCATGAACATGGTTCTTGCTTTGCAGGAATGTTCCACAGCTTTTATAGCCTATATTTTGATGAATTGTGTAGTTGCTGGTGTGCCTGCATATTGTGTTAGTTGGAAAAATGGATCCATTTGCTGTCATTTGCTAATGTGGCTGCAAAATAATTTCCCAAAAGTGATATTTTCCTCTCTTGTGTTTTCTCAAGATGTATTTTGTGCATGTTTCGGTGTAGGCGTAGCAGTAAGAAATTTGCTGGGTTATGGTTAAAATTTACATTAAAACATATATATTCACATAGATTTTATGTAGAATTTAAGAAGAGCAGCTCCATTTTAAGATGCACAGTTTCACTGTAGTTCTACCATTTTAAATTAGTTCTTTGTACGATATTTCCCTGTTAATTTTGCAGTTATGAGGATCCACAAAAAGCATTTATTATTTGTAAAAGATACAGGAAATAGTGTATTGTATATGATCACATCTTGATGTGAAATTAACTTCTTTTTCCTGTAATTTAACAGTTTTAATCTGAGATTCATTCACTGTAAATCAATTTACAAGTTGCATCGGTAACGTTTTTACAGGAAGTCCCTGGTAACCCCAGCTGCCAGGGTTTTCCTGTAAAAACAGCACGTTTTTTTTTACAGTGTAGTATGGGCAGAATTACTGGATGTGGGTCTCAAACTTAAAGGAGAGAAGATGAGAAAAAACAGGCAGAAACGAGAATGAAAACGAAGAAAGAACTGCTGGAAGCTCAAAAAGCATTGGAGGAAGAAGAAAAGCACAGCACAAGAAGCCAAAATAAATATCAAACTGCAAAGAAGGAGGCAGGAAATGTGATGCAGAATTACAGGAGGTGCAGGAAGCTTTTGAAGAGGAAAAAAGAAAATGCAGTTGGCAACACAAGAAAGCTGCAAATGTAACGGCTGAGAGCTGAAATACTAAGGAAGGAATTACTGCATGTGAAGCAACAACTTGAAGAGGAGAAAAATGTAAACACAGGCAGAAAACGAGAATGAAACACATGAAGAAAGAATTGTTGGAAGCGCAAAAAGTGTTGGGAGAAGAGAAATTAAAACAGGAAGCAAAGAAGAAATGGAAGATACAAAGAGTTACACTCAAAACATGAGAGAGGAACTGATGAAAGTGCAAGAAGAACTTGCAGAAGAGAAGATTGAGGTGAAGGTATTCAAGAAAGAAATGACGGTGACCAAGAAAGACTGCAAAGACAACTTAAAGAAATACGAAAGCACAAAAGGAAGCTAAAGAGCTCCAAACAAAAGAGAAACTGGCCAAACAGCAGCGAAAGAAAAATTTAAAGATGCCGAGGAGCGAGCTCAACAAAACCTTAAAGAACGTGAAGGCAAAAGAAAAGCAAGCCGAGGACAGGAGGGGATTCTGGAGCAGACTGCTGGAGAAAGAACTGACCCAGCAGCATCGAGTTTGAGGAGGATCAATAGTTTCTTCCTCTCTCTCCACTTTCTTTCACCCCATCCTTCTTCTTGGGACGTTTGTTGTTTTTTAAAAACTCAATCTAAATACATGTACTGAAATACACAAATAAAATTGCCATAACTTGACCTCATTTGCCTGCTTCTTTTCTTCTTGGTGTCTGTGGATGTAAAACAGTAACACACTTCTGCTCTGTGTCTTTAACTGTAAATAAATGCAATATGTTTTCATTTTAAAATGCAGTGCAAAAACTTCTGCTCTAAATTTTTTTTTAGCAAAAAGCTTTTTTTTGCCTGTTGTGGAAGTTTCCATTTAAAATAAAGCCGCAGACGAGCGGTGAGCGGTAGCTAACATCTTTAATCAAACACACAAAGACAGACAAGCAAGCTTGATGAAGTCCCTGCATGACCGCGGGACAGACGGTCAGCAGAGTCTCCCTGAGCCTAGCATGGCTCTCAGTTAATACATGACAAAAAGCTCCACACAATTGTTAATGTTGCCTAACGGGCTAAGACAAGTAAGAAAGTCAAAATGCCCTATTCGATACGAATTTTCCAACCTTATCTTTTACGGAATAGACATGTATATGAGATTGCCTTTTGTCAGGTAATCATATCTTTGTTGTAGATGACTCAGTCCTGCAGTGTTTTAATCAAACAGAAAATTTCAAAGAAAAACTAAGCAACAGCCAGTAGTGCCCCTCACGCCTCACAGCAGATGTACCTATGTAATGAATTTCTATATCCTATGTCGCCATGTTCTCAAGTTATCAATTTACAAGATTTTCATAAAATTTGACCTCAAGGTCAAGGGACGGATTGTTAAACCAATTATAGATACACCTGTGGTATCCGTTTTGAAACCCTACGTGCCTTCCGTTCTCATGTTATTGCATTCACAACTGGGGTGGACAAGTTGCGTTTTAATTTTTAGGGTTATTGATATATCATGGTGTTCTGTGAGAAATCTGATGTTAAATATTATATATTTCCTTTTTTTAAAGAGTGTATGATACAGTAGTTTACTTAACTATCTGTTACTCATCAAATGTGGATAAATTAATCAAATTTTAAAAAGAAGTTGTGAATCTCTCATGTTTCATGCTGCCTCCTGACTCTTCTTAGTGACAAAAAATACTGCAGAAATTCAGGAAACACAAAAGGGAACACACTCCTGCTGTCACAAATTCTTTGGTCAGCATACAAATCTGCCTCCAGATACACAGATTTATTTAGGGAAACTCCCACATAGTAAATCGAGCAACCCTGGGAGAGAAGGCGTAGACTTTTTTACTAATAGTCTTCTTGTCTCTGTTTTCTGATTTGTTAACTTTTGAAATTCTTCATTTGGTGTGGGGTTGGCCTGTTTCCCCAGCTTTTGAGTGCCGTCAGAAGGACCTTGTTGAAGAGATCTAAAAATCTGTCCTGAGGAGATCAATTCTTCTCAGATGTTTGTTCAGATTTTTAATGATTTTTGTCCAGGTTGCCATTTCTTTTATGGTTTTTTCTAAGAACGGTAGTGTTTCCAGTATTTTGGGACATCCTGTTTTCTACTTCGAGCCTGTATGTATACTCTTTTGCAACCATGTCAGCAAAGGTTTTATTGTGCAGCCCAGTAGTATATGTTCAAATTAGGTACATTAAGGCCCCCCTTAATTTTGGGCAACTTCAGGGTTTTGAGTCTAATTCTAGGCCGCTGTTTAGCCACCTGAAGCTCGAAACTCTTTCATTCAGCTAAAACCAATTGTCTTTGGGATTTCACTGGTATCTCTGAATAAATAGGGTAGGGTTAGACCAGCATTCATCGGTAATATTCAACTCGACCTAACAGAGACAGGGGGAGATAGCCACCTGCTCCTAAGCCTGCTGATCGCTGAATACTTTTTATTATATATTTTGCCAAACAAGTGGTCCAAAGTGTTGGGAATAAAGTTCCTAAATATTTAATACCCTCCTTAGACCATTTGAATCACACACTCTTTTTTAGTATATTTGTAGAATTGGGTTTTGATATATATATTATATCATCAGTGTGAGGGGAATTTATTTCATTGTTCCTCTGGATAGCAGGACTGGCAACTCCTAAAATGGTCTGTCGGTTTATAGTGAAAAAAATGCACTGAGCATTTCTCAAACAAGCAATGAACAGACAGGACAATGCTCTCAATTACATTGAAAATACATATTATTAGACTAAACAGCTATTGAGCAACAAAAATCACAGACAATGGTAGGATGTGTGATGTGTTGAGCCGGAAGTAAAATTGCAGCTGAGCATCAAATATAAAATAATTAGGTCAGTGGCCGAGAATATGAAAGACAGTCATTTTCTTTTATAAAAGGAGTGAGATGTAATGAATTGTGTTTAGACATCAGCACTTATGTGTCACAAAAATTGTTCTCATGCACTACGTTACTTGTTGTTTTTCACAGAATTTCACAAGTTTCAAAACGTTTGTTTGCAAATAAATAAAATTTAGTGTTGCAATGGTGCCACTGTTAAAACTGTTGACTATACTGTACTACCTGGCTAACTGGAGAAATTACTAATAACAACCACCGGTGTATGAAAGTGTTTCTATTTGCAAAATCAAAGCAGGACAATAGGAGTTAAAGCTATCACACTAACCGCAAAAGATACGTTTTTCCCCCGGTATAGTTTTACTGTATGGTTTAGTAGAAAATTCGAAAAATAAAAAGCGTCTCATTTTTTTCCTTCTTTCATATTTCTAATAATGATTGGTTTATGGACTGCAGTAAATTTCTGTGCTCTGCCCAAAGGGAGTGTTTTTTTTTAAGTATCGTGTCCAAACTGTACAGAACCCAGCTGCCTCGTGTTGGTCCACCTCCGAAAAGGAGGAGAGCTTGTTTATTTCACAGGGTCAGTGCTCTTTTACCTCGGTGCCACTTGTGAGGACACCTCCCACACTGTGCTGATGTGGGACATTGTGGTACTTTAATCTTACCTGACTAACATATTTTCACTCTATAATGTGATATGTTACCAAAGCCTAACGTTTTTCTTCAGAACAAACAGCATAGTTCGGTAAGGGCTGCCACACACTTTTTGTCCATTAAAACGCACGTTGTTTGTCCAATTTTCACGATTTGTGGCAAAATGTGTTTTGATTGCACTGTCCGTGTCAGAATACTCCGTTCCGAGCCTTACTTTGTGCTACACTCGTGTTAGGCCTGTCCCACACGCCATCAAACTCCTCGTTGGAGGGGAGAGGGAGGGGAAACAGGAGGACAAAGGAGGGCGGGAACAACTGAGCTGTAGTGCTTTTTTTTTCAACTGTGCAATATTTGCAATATTGTTTTATATTCGACCTTTTTTGTGGGGCAAATAATATTGACACCAGTCATTTTGTGTTTTTCTGAAATTATTCTGTTATTGTGTCCAAAATATTAAAAAAAATTAAGCTATAGGGAAATCCTCTAGTTGAAAATCCTGTTTAAAAAGACATGTTTGCATAGACTTTTGTGGAATATGGAGACACTCCTGGCATTATATGAGCAAAGTGAGACTCATTTTTTAGGGTTGGTGGAGATGAGTGTGAAGATCCAAACAATCCCTGTCAGTGATGGAGAAGCTTTGATGAAAATATTTGGTAAAAAGTTCACCAGCATGAAGGAAATGAAGTTTCAAAACTTTCCTTAGGAGGAGCCCAGCACGCCTGCTTAAAGAAAGGTAAGTGTGGCGATGTGGATGCTTGCAGCGACTGCTGTATCCACAGGTTTCTGTAAGAGCGTACGTAGGCTGCCATGACAGACCACAACTTCCGTTGTCCGGTTTTATACTTCCGGTTACTCAAAGCGAGACCCAGCGTTCAGTCGTTGCTAACAACAAAATCAGTTACTTTGTGCGGTAATAAGTGGCTTTACCTGTTCGAAGATGAGCTCGAGTTCAACGTGTGCTGTCGTCGGCTGCCACAATAATTCAAGAAAACTGAAAAACGCATTAGAAACATTTTGCCTTGAGCATCAACAACTTAGAAAGGCCTGTCCGTGCCCACCGCCCTACGCACTGCACTCTATGCCGCGGAAGGAGGATCGGAAACTAGCGTGGCTGGCAGCTTTAAGACTCAAACACCCTCCAAAGAGAGTTTATGCTTGCTCCTTTCATTTTATCGATAAAAAGCCCACAGAGCTACACCCCGACCTGGAGCTTTATCTGGGCTATGACCGACCCCCACCGAAGAAAAGAAGAAAGCTCACTCGGACCACTTTGAGTGTGACAGCTTCCAGTAATACGAACAAAAACACAGCATCTGTACCCGGTAAGTGAAAGTGTAAATGTGGTTTGCCACCGTTTCGCATTTTAAACACACAATTCTTTATTTTTACTAAATAATAGCCTATGGTGAATGGCGTTAGTATCAGCACTAGCTGGTTATTAGCAGCAAAGTCTCAATTTTAACGAAAGTTTATAATAATAATAATAATAATAATAATAATAATAATAATAATAATAATGCCAAAAGATTAGCTCCAAGGGCTGTAAAAGTCTTAGGTTTGTGTTTATAAAGAACATGTTTTTTCAAGTCGAGAAAACTCAAGTAAAAACGTTAAAGGCAACCTTTGCAAAGATACCAACAGTTGTGACTTTTTTTAGAATGTAAAATAAAATCTAATCACAGTAATTGAATAAAATTGTGACAAATTTTTAGGGGACTTAGGAACATTTTATGTTGACATTTATGATTTTGCATTTGTGTGAAAAAATGTAGAATGAGAAATTTCACTCAAAAATATAATAAGCTAAGTGACACTTTACAGTTTCTCTTATGCTAACAGTTTGAGTGTACATCTGATCATATTTTTGTCTTATTCAGACTCCACAGTGTTACGTTCAGTGGAATTAGACCAGGCCAGCATCTCCACACAACCCCCTGAGCCACATCTGCACTCAGTCCACACACAGTGGGAGGATCCTTCGCAACAAGACCATCAATACTGCAACAGGTCTCGCAGAAAAGATGTGCAGGATAAGATGACTCAGTGTGATGAAGTTGCATATTTCATTCTTCAAAATGATGCAGACGCTTTGCTGTACACTGGGATAGCCTTAGAAACATTTAACACACTTGTGTCGACACTGGAAGGATATGACAACAATGAATTTACCATGCCTGTCCGAGATCAAGTCCTCATGACACTTATGAAATTAAAGAGTAACCGTGTAATAGGTGACCTAAGCCGCCAGTTTCATATATCACAAAGCATGGCCAGCAAGATCATCTCACACTGGTTAGACAAGCTGGAGGAAGTTCTCCGACCATTAATTCCATGGCTGCCAAAAGAAACTATTCAAGCAACTATGCCTGAAGCCTTCAAGAAGAACTTTCCAAATACTACATGCATTATAGACTGCAGTGAGACCCTTTTACAGAAACCCAGAAATCTGGGCTCAAGAGGGGAATCATGCAGCCATTATTATTCACACAACACAGTCAAATATTTGGTTGCTGTTGCACCATGTGGACTAATCATGTTTGTGTTTGCGGCATATGGCGGCCGATGTAGTGACAAATTTATCACAATGGACTCTGGAATATTAACATACCTAAAACCTGGTGATGAAGTCATGGCAGATAGAGGTTTTACAATTAAAGACTTACTCTTTGAGAGAAAAGTTAGATTAGTAATACCCGCTTTCACAAAAAAACGTAGACCGCTAACTGAGGAACAGGTAACATACACACGTCGGATTGCAAATGTAAGAATCCATGTTGAAAGAGCAATCAGACGCTTGAAAGTCTACAAAATACTTTCACAAATTGTTCCTATAAGCATGGCTCCTAAAGTAGACAAGATACTGAGAATATGTGCTGCTCTAGTGAACTTAAGAGAGGATCTCATTCGTGATACACAATAATTGTGTATGTTATGAACAATTGTGGACTCGGGGATATTAAGATGGTTACTCAGGACATAAAGTTGTGTAGTGTAATGTAATTATTTTAAAATTTGATGTACATATATGTAGAGAGTAAATAATTCCAGGTCTCACTTTTTTATCTTGTGTTCTAGAAGAAAGCTTATGTGATACAGTGTGTGTGTGTGTGTGTGTGTGTGTGTGAAATCTACAATAATTAGTTGTGCATTCTTGACATTTTTTTGTGTTGGAAGATTACGGAAATACAGAACTATTCACAACATTTAATGTTGTCAGTTTGTCATTCATTTCCCACCATATGTTGCAACTACGTACATTTTAGTTGTATTGAAATATTTAACAGATTTCATATTGAATGTCTCCTTTCATTCACAAGACAGAGACCAAACTCTGCAGACAGGTTGGTGTCTGACTGTCCCATTTATAGTTGTAACATGCATTAAACCTTGCCCATTATCTTCAAGTATCTCTCATTTAACTGAAACCGTCCTGCTGCATACTCCTCTACAAGTCGAGGTAAGAAATATGAGAAGTAAAACCCTCACAAGCGTTTTACTTGTTCCTTTACAAATGCTTCATCATATTGCACTGTAAATGAAACATGTTCAGTAGGTGTCCAGATCACAAGTGTGGCAGTCTTGAGCCCTGTGCAAAACATTGTAAGTTGCACTTGCATGTAATAGCCTCTGCTGCCAGTTTTCTGCAGCTGCAGTTCCTCATCTACCAGTTTGATATCGCTGCATTTCTGAGTAAGCTGCTCCGTGAGTGAAGGACAAGTCTGCACAGGACATTTTATTTCTAGAAGCACATCTGAGTCAATGACCCCGTCAGGACTCGCAGAGAGCCATGGCTCCTGGATGCTGATAACACTACCCATGTGAGGATGTTCATACCCTGTTCTTTCAGCTGATGACAAGCTCTAACTTCATTTTCTTTACCATAGTTTGTTTCATAATTCCCACGAAAGGAAGGGTACATGTGCTCAGATAAAAATTTGTCATTTTTTGTGGTGGCACGTACTGGAACTTTTTTAGCAGAGCTTGCTGTAAGTCTGATTTTCCTGCAGTTGTGCCACAAATCAGATGCACTTTGCTCTTTTGTTTCTTCTTGTAATTGTTCTGCTTGCTCTTCAGAAACTTGAATGTATGCCTGGTAGAATGCCCTGCATGGATTACAGCTTAGTTTGTAACTGTGTGCTTGGTGTGGCTGAAAAAATTGCTCATCAACTTTACTGTTGCGGTGAGGACCTGCAGACGGCGAGGCATTGTAACACTTTCCAATTAATGTGTTCTTGAGGAGGAAAAGTGGCTTCACTGGTGCTTGGCTAACACTGTCAATAAAGTCTTGATGTGTAAGGTGATATGGTGTGTTAGGGAGAGATTGTGTCACTGCAGTCCGGGAGTTCACATCATACTGCTGCTCTGCCCTGTGATGTCTGAAGTTTATCTGGCTTAGACGTTTAGGTTCAAGGTTCTTTGCTGTCCCTGCATTCCACCTGCGCTGCTCGTCTGTACACGCAAGCCCTGTCTTTCCACTGATCGCAGCATTCTGCACCTGTAACAAACATTAATAGTTTTTTCTCACTGTCAATACTCAAGATTTAAAATAATGAGGAAGTTTACACTAACAAAAGCAGTACACGGTCGGTGTCCTGCATGTTATAGATATGACCCTGGGTCAATACACCTGAATCATATCCAAAACAGATATAAACACTGGCAAAGTCACCCATATTATCCATTTCATATTAATAGTCAGTTACTTTTTGATGCAGAAATATACACCCACAGTCTAAGTTTTTTCAAAGTAGTGTGTGTGTACAAATATACATATATATAAACAAACATGTATTATACTACTCTGTGTCACTTCTTATAACTATAGTTATACAAGTTATCTTGTAAATTTGACCTTAATGTGCAGTCTCTTATTTCTTTTATATTTTATCTTCATGTGATTGTACAGCATACAGCCCACACAAAGTTAACGAGTGGCTTTCACATGTAAACAGTGCTCCACGTAATACTTGGCTAGATGGCAGTAGCGTGACTCCTTAATCACAGCCTTTGACCAGTCCAGTGTTTCTGTTTCAGTGATTTAAACATTGTGATATCCAGATAAGTGATATACCTTCCACAGAATAGCAGCCACATGACTACATGATCTCCCTAATCCGGCGATACAGGAACAGCCGACTGTCTCCACTACTCCACTTTCTCTTAGCATTGCCCATGCTAAGTGTTTCGCTTGATTAATACTCTGGCTCGGCTCTACAGCTGCTTTAAGAAAAATAAAGTCGCCTTGTTTGTTGAGCAGTACTTTATCAATTTTGTTGCTGTGCAGGTAATTATACGCCTCAGTGCTCTTGTAATTACGTAATTCCTCGCCATCAACGCCTTCGGAAAATACAAGGTAATTAATAATGTCGATGTAGCTAACATCGGGCCATAGTTTCATGTCATCTACCCACTCCGTGAGAAGTGACGGGTGAGGCACTGCAACTGAACTGTCCTCGCTGCTTTTTAAAACATCTCTACTGTGTATCCACCTTCGATGTGTTGCCATTTACTCCAGGTAAAAGAAACTGCAGTGAGAGAAATCTTTATCAACAGTGAAGGTGTAACCCCGCAACTGTCAACAACAGCGCAAGCGGAAGTAAAAAACCGGCCTCCGCTATGAATCGGGGTAATGGCGCGAAATCAGAAATACTGTGTATAGAGGCCATCCTGCTACACATGAAACACATCAGAGTCATAATTGTTATTTTAGTCACGTGTTTGTTTATTATCCTCATTGTTTTATCTGGGACTGTTTGCAGACATCTCAGAGAGAGGAGACACCAGCATCTGAACAGAGACTCAAACCAGCAACCTGCAGCTCCCTGCTTGGCTGCTCCAGTTTTCTCCTCACTCATGTTGCCCACCAGTGATTTCTAGCTGCCCACCCACACAGCAGGCTAGAATATGCGCTGAGCCTCAGCACCCAATACTTGGACATGTTTTCTTTATTAAACAATGAACCAGACCCCAAAAAGTAAACAGCTGTTATTGCTAGGCAACGGGAGCAGCATTTGGAGATGCAGCACCTGACATTCCTGACCATGTGGGCGGAGCATGCATGGAATGGAATGTTTAGTAGAACTGTGCAACACAAGCACTTAGTTACAGCATGTTTCATTGTATCCAGACACAGCTAGAGACACATCTACAGCAGCATCTCTGTGCAGGACAAACGACAGCTGACGAAGAAACATCGAAAACTTCACTTCACTCCTCTACAAAACGTTGGTTCCTTTGTTTAAAAGGCCAAAATGAATCAAGGGAGATCGAGAAGAGGATCGGCGAGTGCTTCACCTCACAATACAGTACAGCTGATTCATTTTAAATTTCAAATGATACAGGCTGAAAATGTCAAATTAAAAGAAGAGGCAGAAAAATCAAGAGGAGAAGCTAAAAATTCAAAGTTTGAAACTGAAGTAGTATTGCAGGAATTACTGGATGTGGGTCTCAAACTTAAAGGAGAGAAGATGAGAAAACAACAGGCAGAAAACGAGAATGAAAACATGAAGAAAGAACTGTTGGAAGCTCAAAAAGCATTGGAGGAAGAGAAAAGCACAGCACAAGAAGCCAAAAATAAATATCAAACTGCAAAGAAGGAGGCAGGAAATGTGATGCAGGAATTACAGGAGGTGCAGGAAGCTTTTGAAGAGGAAAAAAAGAAAATGCAGTTGGAAACACAAGAAGCTGCAAATGTAACGGCTGAAGCTGAAACACTAAGGAAGGAATTACTGCATGTAAAGCAACAACTTGAAGAGGAGAAAAAATGTAAAGACGAGGCAGAAAATGAGATTGAAAATATGAAGAAAGAATTGTTGGAAGCTCAAAAAGTGTTGGAGGAAGAGAAAATTGAAAATACAGGAAGCAAAGAAAGAAATGGAAGATACAAAGAGTTACACTGAAAAGATGAAGAAGGAACTGATGAAAGTGCGAGAAGAACTTGCAGAAGAGAAAATTGAGGTGAAGGTATTCAAGAAAGAAATGAGCGGCTCTGCGGTGACCAAGAAAGACTGCAAAGATGAACTTAAAGAAATACAAAAGCACAAAAAGGAAGCTAAAGAGCTCCTCAAACAGAAAGTGAAACTGGCCAAACAGCAGCTGAAAGAAACATTTAAAGATGCCGAGGAGCAGCTCAACAAAACCTTAAAAGAACTGAAGGCAAAAGAAAAGCAAGCCGAGGACAGGAGGGGATTCTGGAGCAGACTGCTGAGAAAGAACTGACCCAGCAGCATCAAGTTTGAGGACATCGATAGTTTCTTCCCACTCTCTCCACCTTTCTTTCACCCCATCCTTCTTCTTGGGACGTTTGTTTGTTTTTTAAAAACTCTAATCTAAATACATGTACTGAAATACACAAATAAAATTGCCATAACTTGACCTCATGTTGCCTGCTTCTTTTCTTGTGTGTCTGTGGATGTAAAACAGTAACACACTTTCTGCTCTGTGTCTTTAACTGTAAATAAATGCAATATGTTTTCATTTTAAAATGCAGTGCAAAAAACTTCTGCTCTAAATCTTTTTTTTTAGCAAAAAGCTTTTTTTTGCCTGTTGTGGAAGTTTTCCATTTAAATAAAGCCTGCAGACGAGCGGTGAGCGGTAGCTAACATTCTTTAATCAAACACACAAAGAACAGACAAGCAAGCTTGATGAAGTCCCTGCATGACCGCGGGACAGACGGTCAGCAGAGTCTCCCTGAGCCTAGCATGGCTCTCAGTTAATACATGACAAAAGAAATCTGCCACCACAATTGTTAATGTTTACCTAACTGGGCTAAGACAAGTAAGACAATGACAAATAATTGCCGTTACTGATCCCTGTATCTGTTTGCTTTAAACACAATTAATTCCTTTTACTGAATAGACATGTATATGAGATTCCTTTTGTCAGGTATTCATATCTTTGTTGTAGATGACTCAGTCTGCATTGTTTTAATCAAACAGAAAATTTCAAAGAAAAACTACTAGCAACAGCCAGCAGTGCCCCTCAGCCTGCCAGCAGATGTACCTATGTAATGAATTTCTATATCCTATGTCGCCATGTTCTCAAGTTATCAATTTACAAGATTTTCATAAAAATTTGACCTCAAGGTCAAGGTTACTGATTTTAAACCAATTATAGATACTCCTGTGGTATCAGTTTGAAACTCCTACGTCCCTTCGTTCTCATGTTGTTGCATTCACAGCTTGGGTGGACAAGTTGCTTTTTATGTTTTAGGGTTATTGATATAAATTCTGTGTTTCTGTGAGAAATCTGATGTTAAATATTTATATTTCCATTTTTTTAAAGAGTGTATGATAACTAGTTTACTTAACTATCTGTTACTCTCAAATGTAGAGGATAATTAATCAAATTAATAAAAGAAGTTGTGAATCTACTTCATGTTTCATGCTGCCTCCTGACTTCTTAGTGACAAAAAATACAGAGAAATTCAGGAAAACAAATTCAGGGAAACTACACCTCCTGTTGTCCAAATGTCTTTGTCAGCATCAAATATCTGCCTCCAGAATACACAGAGTTTAGGGCAGAGCCACAATATATGAGTATGGTTGGCAGAGTGTGTCCCACAGTTCCTCCAGCATGAACTCAGATGTGTTGGACCCATCTTAGCAGTTATTTCTGGTGTTCTGTAGAATCTGGTGATATTGTTCCATTTAAACTCTCCATGTGTTTGAACTTGTGGTTTGCTGTGCTTCAGTACATATTTCCCACCAGGTGTCATCAGGTATTTTCTTCATTTATTTCTGCCTCCACCTTTCCCTCATCCTCAGGGAATTATGCTGAATCACTGATGAGACTGCGTTATAGTTTTTACTAATAGTCTTCTTGTCTCTGTTTCTGATTTGTTTACTTTTTAGAAATTCTTCATTTGGTGTGGGGTTGGCAACGTTTCCCCAGCTTTTGAGTGCCATCAAGAAGGACCTTAGTTGAAGAGATCTATAAAAATCTGTCCTGAGGAGATCAAATTCATTCTTCAGATGTTTTGTTCAGAGTTTTTAATGTATTTTTGTCCAGGTTGCCATTTCTTTTATGGGTTTTTCTAAGAAAGGTAGTGTTTCCAGTATTTTGGGACATTTACTGTTTTCTACTTCGAGCCTGTATGTATATCATTTTGCAACCATGTCAGCAAAGGTTTTATTTGTGCAGCCCAGTAGTAATGTTTCAAATTAGGTACATTAATGCCCCCCTTAATTTTGGGCAACTTCAGGGTTTTGAGTCTAATTCTAGGCCGCTGTTTAGCCTACCTGAAGCTCGAAACTCTTTCATTCAGCTTATCAAACATTGTCTTTGGGATTTCAACTGGTATCATCTGAAATAAATAGGGTAGGGTTAGACCAGCATTCATACGGATATATTCAACTCGACCTAACAGAGACAGGGGGAGAATAGACCACTGCTCTAAATCACTGCTGATACGCTGAATACTTTTTATTCTGTCCTTCACAGCTGTGTGAAGGACCAAAAAGCTCTCCAGAGAGTGATCCGTACAGCAGAATGCTGCTGCAGGATTGCTCTCCCCCCGCTTCAGGACACCTACACCAGGAGATGCCGGACTAGAGCAGCGCAGATACTGAAGGACCCGTCCCATCCTGGCAACAAACTGTTCCAACTCCTGCAATCTGGTAGAAGGTTCCGCATCTTCCGGGCAAGGACAGAGAGACTCAAGAGGAGCTTCTATCCCCAAGCCATCCGTGCCCTAAACACACACACCCGCCCTCTCACATCATCTATAATTGACTGAGTCAGGACTCTTCCAGACACTAAACCAAGGCACAATGTACATTTCAATTCCTTTAATTTTAAACATGTTTATATTGTCTATCCTGTAAAATAGTCAGATGTCTATTCATATTAATGTACAGAATTCACCTGCTTGCTGCTACTACTGCACATTCACCCAGTGTATATACTATATGTCTGTATATATATATATATATATATATATATAATGTTCTTCCTCTACACCCCCCCCCCCCAATTTTTGCACATGTCGAGGAGCGTGTCAGGCTACATTTCACTGTGTGTTATACTTGTATAACTATGCATGTGACAAATAAAGAACCTTGAATTCTAATTTTTGCCAAACAAGTGGTCCAAGTGTATGGGAATGAAAGTTCCTAAATATTTAATACCCTCCTTAGACCATTTGAATTCACACACTCTTTTTTAGGTATGATATTGTAGAATTGGGTTTTGTTATATATAATATTATATCATCAGTGTAGAGGGATATTTTATTTCATTGTTCCTCTGGATAGCAGCATGACTGGCAACTCCTAAAATGGTCTGTCTGGTTTATAGTGAAAAAAATGCATTGAGCATTTCTCAAACAACCAATGAACAGACAGGACAACTGCTCAATTACATTGAAAAATACATATTATTAGACTAAACAGCTATTTGAGCAACAAAACTCACAGACAAATGGTAGGATGTGTGATGTGTGTGAGCCAGTGAAGTAAAATTTGCAGCTGAGCATCAAATATAAAATAATTAGGTCAGTGGCTGAGAATATGAAAGACAGTCACTTCTTTTATAAAAATGAGTGGAGATGTAATGAATTGTGTTTAGACATCAGCACTTATGTGTCACAAAATTTGTTCTTCATGCACTACGTTACTTTGTTTTTCACAGAATTTCACAAGTTTCAAAACGTTTGTTTGCAAATAAATAAAAGTTTAGTGTTGCAAGTGGTGCCACTGTTAAAACTGTTGACTATAACTGTACTACCTGGCTAACTGGAGGAAGTTACTAATAACAACCCCGGTGTATGAAAGTGTTTCTATTTTGCAAAATCAAGCAGGACAATAGGAGTTAAAGCTATCACACTAACCACAAAAGATTACGTTTTTCCCCCGGTATAGTTTTACTGTATGGTTTAGTAGCAAATTCGATAAAAATAAAAAGCATCTAATTTCTTCCTTCTTTCATATTTCTAATGATGATTGGTTTAATGGACTTGCAGTAAATTTCATGTGCTCTGCACAAAGGGAAGATTTTTTTTTAAGTATCAGTGTCCAAAAATGTACAGACCCAGCTGTCCCATAGCGTTGAGTCACCTCCCAAAAGGAGGAGAGCTTGTTTATTTTACAGGGTCAGTGCTCTTTTACCTCGAGTGCACTTGTGAGGACACTTCTCCTCACTGTGTTCTGATGATGGGAACTTGTGGTAACATTTAATCTTAACTGACATAACATATTGCATCTATAAATGTGATTAAAATGTTTACCACAGACTAACGTTTTTCATTCAGAACAAACAGCATGTTTCAGGTTAGGGCTGCACAACTATTTTGTCCAATATTAAAATGACAGTTGTTTGTCACAATTATTCACAGATTTGTGGCAAAATGTGTTTTGATTGCACTGTCGTGTCAGAATACTGCTTTCACCTTTACTGTGTGCTGCACTCATGTTAATGAATCTTCATAAATTAATGTTTGCAAACACAAAATATGAAGTTTTCCACTTATTTGTACCTGCACAATAGATGTGAATAAAACTCAAACCTATATGAGCTCCTTCTCTGTTTCCCTGCAACATTTTGTATAGATCTAACTTTGTGCCACGTGAATAACCTTCTGATGTGTTTACAGTAAATGTATTTGATGTTAGCTTATTTTGTTACTTTTAGTGGGCCTATGACATTCAGTACCCAGTTATTAAAATGTTAAGTGTAAATCATCCCCAGCCCACAATAGCAGCTGAATTTACTACGATTTCAGATCTTTTTACATGTCAATAAGAAACCACCGATGTGTAAAACAGGCTGACAACAGAATGACGTAAACCACACTGCTGCAACTGTGCAGCTCTCAGGTTTTATCTATTGTTTCTCTGTGTGGCCAGCAGGGGGAGCTGTTTTGCTTAGTTTTTAAAAAAAATATTAATGAAAGTTGCAAATTTGTTATCTGTTTTTGTGACATTTTTCACTGTGGATTACAACAACATCAACATTAGAAAATGAAATACATTTATAGTAGGTGATCATTAATCACTGTTATTGGCACTATTAAAGGGCCCCAAAAATCAAACTTTGCTTAGGGCACCACGGAGCGCCAACCCTTTTTACACTTCAACGATTGTACACAAAATACAATCATCCATCCTTCTATTTATTTTTGTCCACTTATATAATTCAGCATCACAGGGAAGCTGGATCCCAGTTGTTTTTCACAGAGGGTCAAGCAGTGGAGGAGCTGCCGACCTCCCAGCAATACATGTAAAAGCTTTATTTTACACTGACTCTGGTCATCTTTATCTATCATAAACATTTGCTTCACGATCTGAAACACGTAAGTGTGGCAAATATGCAAATAGCTAAGAAATCAGGATGGGGTAAATCGTTTCTCACTGCACTTCTGTTAGGCGACTGAACAAAAACACAAAGTCAGCAGTCTGGCTATGAATGTCTTTAATGTTTCCCAGATCAGAATCACAGCATACAGTGTATAACAACTTCTAAAGTAAACAGAAATATCATCACCTCATTTATTTATATAATTTTACTTTACTTTTTTTAATAATCATCTTTTTTTGATTCCATTATTTAACATTTTTCTTCATCTCAGTCTCGAGTTTCTGAGTTCAACAAAGAAAGTAGAAACAAGACAACAGGTGCAGATTTGCAATGGACACCAAGCTGAGGGTTTCTCTGTGGGTGTCACTGTCTCTGTGCACGTTTGACACTGTGGACGTGACACAGGATCATCCAATCATGAAGTTTGTTTGTTGCAGTTTGAGTGTTATGAAATCTACATCAGCAGATAACATCAGAACGGACAAAGTGGGCTCTAAAAGCTGTTGAACCAACCTGGTTTCCACACTCACCCATGCTTGCACTTTTCGAGACAACGTTTTTCTGCAACAATGCAGGAGAAAAACCACGCAGGCCAGGTGACACGAGAGGAGACCACCTGTGTGATCTCATGAGTCTGTGAGGATATGAGGCATCTTATGGTATCAAAGCCCTGGAGTCTGTCAAACATGGCTACATGTAAACAACTGCTACATGTTAGGTGAGCTACATTTAACTGACTGCACTTTTTTCTGTCTCAGTTTAGGTCATTTATGTCCTTACTGCGAATCACTGAAAGGCAAAGCTGGCTTTTATCGCTCTGATGTTACGCACATCATGCAGCACAGATTCATCTCTGATCACAAGACTCATGTTTCAAAATAAAAGCGAGCTAAGGCTTGAAAAGAGGACGACGATTTTATGACAATCGCAGAGAAAAGAGCAACGAAAGGATTTAAAACTTGATGAAAATGTTTTTTCTCACTGAAAACTAGCAAATCCTAATAAACAGCATGACTGGCCCTCTGCTGTGAGGGGGCTTCAGTGGAGATGACTTCTGCTACAGCGACCTTCATGCTACAGGATGGTCACATGATAACGATCAACATTATGACAAAAATAAAATAAATGTCGAAAAAACAAAGACAAAACTGATCGGTGGTAAGGATGAACTCATTTGAAACCTCAAGCTAACGGCCATTTTTTCTTCTCATTACAAACTGCACCTGTTGTCTTTTGTCATCACAAAATAAGCATATCATTCATTCACTCCAAAAAACAAAACAAAAAAAAGAGTGAGCGCTGAATGTGCCACAATGGCGCCCTCTAGTGTTAGCTTATAAAACAGACAAGGAGAAAGAACAGAGCCGAATGAAAGGACTCGTTTGTGTTCTCTCCTCTGCTGTAGCTGTGTGGTGCTGAGGTTAACTACACAAGCCCTCGCCACCTCCTTATACACAGGAGTGAGTACAAAAGGGTTCGTACGGACGCATCAGCCGGCCGTCCTTCTGCTCGACACTGTTAGCTGAAAGATGATCGGATCATCCTCTGTCCTGTATTTAAGGCTGAGAGTCTTTGTCCAGTCTCTTTTCCACAGCTACTGTCCACAGCACTGATCCACCTGCAGCACAGCCCCAGTCAGTTGTTTTATGATTTACATTGTGCACGTTTCCCTTCCACTGAGCTTACAAAACCTCTGACAGGAGAAGTCAGGCATGTGTTTCCCCCACCTCCCCTTTTAGGCAGTAATAAAATAGAAAACAAACAATCAAACAGGCTAAAGCTAGAGCACAAGCAAAGACAGCACCGGTGACTAAGTTCTCCCATACTGGACGTACGCTACCACGTGGGCTCAAACAGCAGCACATCAGCTCAGTTTACATACTGTTGACATCTTCATCAGAGGATCAGCAGGGAGCGCTGCTGAGCTGCAGTCGTCTCCACCAGAGTGACGGAGCAGGAATCACAAACAGCACAAACCCACCGTGTTGTTTCCACCCTGTTCAGGAGATCTGAGCCCCCATCCCTTTTTTTCATGTTGCAGCTCTGCACTGCAGGCCCTGAACGCCTCCCGGTTACCCTCAGTGTGCTTAAAGTTTCATTTACAACCGACGAGCTCACAGATCATCTGCAGGTAGGTGAACGAACCCTTAATGTGAGGATAATAGCAGAGCTGAGCTGAGGTCAGAAATAGTCAGGAACGGTGTCGACACAGTGAAGTCAGCTGTTTGGGAATTCGTCTGATTATCAGTTTGGGGGGGTCGGTGTTTAATAACAAAGGCGGTGTAGGATGGAGAGAGGAGGAGGGAGGGAGCAGTGATGATATGGAGGAAGGTGATTGGTTAAGCAGCAGGAAGGAGCTCATGCTGGAGTCTGAGTTTTTACTGTTGGCCTTTTTCTGCTTTTTATTTATTGTTGTCTGACGCGGGGCCGCCTACGCTTGAGTGATGCAGATGTGATATAACACACAGCAACAGCAGCTCTGACACACACACACAAGTCAGAATACACATGTGGCAGACATAAGGGGGTCAGACAGGAGCAGCATCAGTCTCTGCTCTGTTTTGTTAATAACGTAGAAAAATAATTTTGTACAATCAAGCTACATCGACGGACGCTTTACCTCACGTACCCTAAAATGAAAAAGTAGTGACAGTAAGACGGAGGCTGCACATGACACCATGACTGAGTTCACAGCTGTTGCTTTGAGTCTAACGTTTAAGACTTTTGGCATCGACTCCGTTTTAATAAATGAGTGCTGGGAGGCGTCGTTTGACTTCAGGACTCCTGAGTTTCACTTTATCTGTGGACTACAGAAACACTGACCCCCCACACCCGAAACCATTCCAGTTCACGTTCACGGGAAGTGGTCTCAAACGTCACAGTTTCATAACGTCACCCTGAACTCCACTCACGGAGTTTCTGTCGCCATTGTAGTTTTTAAAGTCCCGTGATAAAGGCGGGGCTTTCTGTGAATCCGCACGCTCATTGGCTAATAACTTGAGATTGACACATTGTTATCCAATGAGCGTGCGGGAACTTCCGACATAAAGTTGTTTCCTTTGAAAAACCAAAGTCTGATTATTTTTGCCTCCACTGACGGAGCCTGTTGTTCCCGCCACAGAGACACAGTAATGTCAGAGCGGTGTTAACACTCACCCTGCCTCAGCACAGCTCTCACTCTCCTCCTGCTCTCTCACACTAAACGGAGGCTCAGCTAAACTCACTTCCTCTCTACTTACAGGAAACCAGCGCTCAGAGGAGCCGACCGGCCTCACATTTCACCCACAGACACGAACAGCGTGGAATTATTTTATGTCATAAGAAGAAACATATTCATGTAAACACTCACCTGCCTCAGCTCCACCTTCCTCCTGTTGCTCTGAACGGAGGCTCAATACTTTCACTTTCACTGCTGCTCCCTAAACACAGAGGATGCTGGGACTTGTAGTTGTTTCCTTCCGGTGCAGTCTTCCTCTTTGTTTGTTTGTGTTTGTGTTTAAGTTATTTCGATCATGTAAACATCAACAGAACACGTGAAGCCACACAGAGTTTGTATGTCGAGGTGGGTAGGAGGGTTTGAGGGTTTGGGGAGGGGTCAGAGGGAAGAGGTCTCTCAGTCTGGACAATCCACATTGATGGCATTGCATCTTTCAGCGTGTTTGTGGGTCGATTTGGATGCTCCAGGTGTGAGAGCAGCCACTCAGCCTCTACTGCAGATGTGTGTCACAAGTTAATCTGGCTGTAGGCTATGGCACTTGGCCACAGGTGGCGCTAATTGACTTGACTCCATTTGAGTGCGCACAAAGTAAACTGCACACTTTAGTTGTGAAGCGAAAACGCTGAAATCGCAGTAATAACACGTACGAGGGGAACGATAACGATGACAAGGTGCTCCTGATCGTTACTCTTGCTGTCCTGTGAACAGCATCGGCGTGGTGTTAATGGTTTGCTTTTGTTTTGGCGATCGCCCCGTGAATGAGAATATGACCAGGTAAACCCGCGACATTTTTAAATAGTTTGTCGTTCAACAGCAACAAGACTGACGGAGTGTGTTTGAGGAAACCTCACAAATGTCACAGATGAAATATTTGGTGTTTATTTGCTGGTTTGTCGGTAGCAGCTCCTTCAAAGTAAGTCTACCACACATCTGTTTGACCAACGCCAGTTGATTTGGATCAGCGGTCCAAACAATTTGAACCATTGTTATGTTTCCTTTTGTGTTGAGTTTGACTGATATTTGCTGGATAGCAAATGTTTTAAAGCTATGCAACCTTTATCTGCACATAGCAGTTAAACTGTTTAGATCAATCTTTACTGATAATATACATTATTTATTTATGAATTACTGTGTACACAAGAATAAGTTAATGTATTAAGATAAACTGGCTGAAATCTTTGTATTATTCTTGTGATTTTTTTTTATTGGCCCTGTTTATTTACAGGCCAGGTGACCCTTTAGGGGTTTAAAATGCCGAGCCAATGAACGGCTGGGAGCAGGAATCTTTCTTCACTGAAGCTTCCACTTCCACGGGTCTGGTAGGAAGTTGTCCAAGCCAACAAAACAAACAGACAAAAAGTCCACATATCAATCACCTGGATCACCTGTTGAGAAAGAAAAAAGAGAAAACAAGCAAACAAAAGAGAGCAATATAATAAACAACATCATCGCGATGATCTATGTGAATATAACTGTAAATACTAAATATTGAATATTATTGTGCAGCACGTAAGATCGACAGCACACAGTGTGCTTTGAGGTAGCAGCCAAAATGCAAGGCAAGTTTATTTATATCGCACAATTCAACAACAAGGTGATCCCAAGTTCTTTACAGAACATTAAAAAACAAAAACAGATAAAAAGCATGATTTAAACGTGACGTGCCCGTGAGCTCCGCCGGCAGCCAGCTGTGCCAGAGTGACCGAGCCCCAGGCTGAGAGGCCAAAGGCACCCCACCCCTAAAGGAGCCCGAGCGAGCCCCAGGCTCCAGGCCCCGACAAGCAGCCACCAGGAGTGATGGACACAGACGAGGCCTCCCTTGCGCAAATAATCGACTGTCTTGTTTTCTTCATGATGAATAAGTCTCTAGAATTAGCGGGGCTTGTGGAAACACAGACCCAAGATACCCCATGTCTCCCTTTTGTTCCATTATCCCATGCCATTCTCCAGAAGTTCTTACTTTGTGTCCAAACTATACTTTTCCCTCAGATTTTGTCAAAGGATTTTTGCTTTTAAAGGTTTTATTATTCATATAATAATCAGCTAAGAGTGTTTATATTTCTGTTTGTACTCAACCAGCTGCACAATTAACCGTTGGCTCTTTGCTCTATAACGGAAACTGTTTGCCGTCACATTATCTGTCAGCAACAGGAAACCGCCACCCAAGAATAAGAAACGACCTTGTAGAGAACACAACGTTTTGAGAAGTTACACCTGCCTGCTCGACTAGATAAGCATGTTATTTCCTTTTTTGTATGCTTCATGCTGTGTATAAATAAAGGCAGAGAGCTGCTGCAGGGTGTGAGTCTCCATTGAGCTCTCACACGTGCACGTTAAACTGCTGAAGTGTCTGAGTGTTATTTTATTATATCTGAGTGCTTGATAAAGGAATATCTCTCACAGATTTCAACAATGGTATCTGCACATCTATGTCTACTTTTTTAACAGCTGCTTTAGCCAACCTATCTGCTCTTTCATTACCCACAATACCTCGGTTGAGGGGGTCAGACCAGCACAGTCTCTTTCAGCACACATGGATATTTCATCAGTCTCATAGACGCTGAGAACAATTTGTGTATGAGACTAAAGAAACAGTCCACACATAATTGAACAAAAGGCCTCTAAAGTTCTGTGGTTGCCACATTTCCACATGACTGTTTAATTACAGCAAAAACCATCATTATAATTATCTTGATTGATATTGTAATCTCAGTTTTCAACACAACTGTTCATTAACTTAAACAATGTTACAAGATAAATATATATTCTTAGTGCTTATTTTCTGATTAGATTGTTTTATGTATTTTAATAAGAGAGGCCTTTATAAACCAATCGCAGTGTGTGTCTGGCAGGAAGTGAAGCAGGAAGTCTGAATATAGCTTGTGAGCTTGTGAGAGACGTTTCAAAATGAAAACAGAGGAATTAGAGAATGAAAGTGCAAAGTAATAGTAATGAAAATGATATTAAATAAATGTCTTAGTGTGTTAATACAGGTGCCCATGGACTTGCTCAACCTCCTGGAAGAATACAGCAGAAAAATGATAGAGTAACAGAATTGGGATGAAAACAGGCTTTGGTTTAAAATGTCACAGCTTCACCTCTCATCCTGTCCTCATCCTGAGAAGAAGCTTAAAGGACAGTTAATCTCCTGATGAAGACAGAAGACAGACAGAACAACACCGTGGACTTGAAGAATTAACAGCAGGCAAAAAGACAGTGCAACTGACCTAAAACACTGAAGGGTCCAGCAGCATGTATGTTGATGGAAACATGCGCTCTGAATTACAAGCTGGAAAGTGTACCAGTGACATGACTGTGTGAAACCACTGGATGGGACTGTCTGAGTTCATATTTGCCATGCTGGGAGTTAAGCGCCAAGAAAAGACTGAAAAGAGGAAGAGAGAATGAACAGAGAAGAAGAAACAGCTGATTTGGGCCTGTGTTTGATTTGGGAGGCCACACAGGAAGTTGAGAGAAGAGGGGACGAGGACCGGTGAGAGGTGAAGGCTGGACGTGTTAAAGTGACAGCATAGGAAAATTGGGTTGAACATTGAGGCTGAATTTGTGGGGTTTAGAAACATCCAGAGCATCGCAACAGAAAGGTAAAGAAAAAAAGAAAAGAGAGAGAGATAAAGAAATAAATAAACTAATAATACATAAATGAATAGAAAAATAGAAAACACACATGTAGAAATTGTCACATGTGAAATTATTTTTGGAGAGAATCAGAAGTGAGACAGTTTGAATCCACAGTTCAGCGCAAAGATGCAGGAATTAAATCTGATTATAAAAACACATCGAGGCCACGAAGACCAGCTTACACTCAATATTAATATGAATACACAACATACACGCAATGAAGACATGCTTACACTCATGAATGTGAATACATGACATAAATGCTAAATGGTGTAGATTTAACACACTTAAAGGCTGAAGCTGAGGAATAACTCAGGAAGTTGCAGGACAATAGAGTGACTGTTGTGACAAGGAAAAAGAGACTGGGAGGACCAACCAGTGATTAGAAGCTTAAAGCAGGTTTAAAATAGTGAATTAGAAGTGGTTTCCAGCTGATTGAGCAAAAGAAGTGACGACTGTAGAAACAAAAATAAAATAATAATAGTTGAATCATGCAGCAATGTTTTGAATATGCATTTCTGTTGTCAGGGCAACTTCTCGAGATGTGACTCAATATGCAAATTAGTTGAATGAGTGGGGACAGAAAAAAAAGAAAAAGTCAAGTTTCCTGTCTGAGACATGAGTGAAGTTTGCATTGAGAGAAATATAATCTGTGACTGTGTGAGAAGAACTGTTTGGTAAAATATATGATAGCAGCCGCAGGACAATTAAATAAAGTCTGTGACTAAGTGCAGTCGTGCAGATTTGGAGAAGAAGTTTTATAATTTAGTGATGACACATTGTTATAAAGTGTTAGAAAGGGCTTAATGGGAATATTACTGTTGGGCAAACTGTGCGGCTTTAACAAGATTTTCTGTGTATTTAGCAGGTGAAACTCTGTCAGCTGACTTCAGACTGTCAGGAAGCTGAAGAACCTGAGGCCAACCACTGAAACATGATGTGGGCAAAATGAACAGAGGGAGTGATTTTAAAGGTGAACATTTAGGACTTACTGCAAATGTTACTATGTCAAAGTTACCTGTGACTCAAACAGAGGAAATTCAGATTTTTTCTTTCCACACCCAGCATGTTTTGGGTGTTATATGCTATTAAATACTTTTAAATAAATTAAAAAGTATTTAATAGCATATAACACCCAAAATATGCTTCGGTTCACATTTAACTCCAGAAATCATCAATCAAAACATGGATATTACCTGACCACAGATTCGTGGTGACGTCACTGCTCTTTTAACTGTTCGGTGTCTTTGTTTGTTTGCTGGTTGTAGAAATGGTTTATATGAGCTTTGAGCTGAGAGTCAGAGGTTTCTGTGGACACTGCTCATGTCGGCACTTATATTTCTGACCTTTTCTTATAACCGATTAAACATGATCTCCTCCCTTTTGCCCCCATTTTTGGTGGTGTAGGTACAAATGATCAGGCATGACATTCTCATAATAAATAAGATACTGCAAATAATTATTTCTGCATTTGTGCAATTGAAGTGAATTGAAAATGTGTATGAAATGACACTGTTTTAAAGATTTGGCCTAAATAATTTTGGAGTGAATGAGTCTAAACATGATGACCTAACTGTGATACCCTGTCACACACACACACACACACACACACACACACACACACACACACACACACACACACACAGCATGTTATGCCGGTTCAGCTGAAACTATGTTTCAAACCATATTCCGGGTTTTTAGTTCACCATTTATGAGGCTTCAAGAAGAAAATAAAAGACAGATCTGAATGTTTGAAAATGTTTTGGAAAGATTCTGTAAGATGAGATGAAAAATACTCAAAGGATAAATTTAATTGGTTTATTATTTAGATAAGTTGAAAAAAAGTTAAACAAGTAAATGAAGAAACAAGGCAGAGGAGAGAAAACCCCAACAATCCCCTCTGAGCAAGCACTTGGCGACAGTGGGGAGGAAAAACTGCCTTTAAACGGGCAGGAACCTCCGGCAGAACCAGGCTCAGGAGGGGACAGTCAACGGCCGGGACTGGTTGGGGGGGTTAACAGAGGTGGAGCAAGACGAGGCTACATCAGGTGAGGAAGCAGTAGCGTCTCTCCTCCGGAAACAAGTGGAACCATTCTTCTTTTTTTTCATGCACTTTTCCACGAGCGCTTTTTCTCCAGGATGAGATTTCTCAGCTCATTGATGGTTTCTGCGTTTTGTTCTTCAAGTTTCTCACATCTTTGTTCCACCTCTTCCAATGTGCTTGTTGTTCTTCAAGCTTGTCTTTGAGTTGTTTGGATGTTGCCTCCTGTATCAGCTTGTCCTTGTGCATGTCTGCATTTCTCTGTTGGACCTCTTTGTGCTTGTCTTCTAACTGCTCGTTTCTTTTCTGGATTTCTTGGAAGCGTGAAGCTGCAGGTCTTCATGTATTTTGTCTTCTTGTTGTTTTTGCGCCTGCATTGAGTGTTTTCACGCTTCAAGTTATTGAATTCCACCAAAATCCCCTTAACGAGCTCGGAGTTGTTTCTCGCTATCTGATCGATCCTTTTCTGCATCTGTGAGCAGCGTTTCTCCAGTTTGTCCTTTTCTTCTTCCACTTTAGTTGCTTTGGTCCTCCAGCTGATTACAAAACTCTTGCAGTTTTAGATTTTTAGACTCAAAGTCCTGGACGATACGTTTTCCTCTTTCAGTCTTTCTTGCTGTTGCTCTTTCTGTTGAAGAAGGTCTTTATTTTGGCGCAGTGTTTCATCCAGGCTTTCTTTCAGCATGCGGTATTTTTCCTGCATGCTCTTCAGGTTGTGCTGCATGTCCTCGTTGCTTTTTTGTCCTGCTCTTCTTCTGTTGGAGGAATTCTTCTTTCTTTTCTTCCACAGCTTCACCGAGCTGTCTTTGGAGGAGCTGATTTTTTCGGTCCATGTATTGGAGATCCCGTTGTAATCTTATCATGTCATCGTTTTCTTGTCTTGGAGCTGGTTGGTTCATTTCTTTTAGTTCTGCACTCTTTTGCTGTTTTCTTTAATGAGGTGCACAATCTGCTCTCGGGTCTGAGCAAACTTGTTCCCCAGCCCTCATTAATAATTTTTATGTCCGGCTGGCGCTGTTGTCTTTCTTCCAGCTCTTTTATTTTTGGGCTTCCATTCGTCTACACGTGTCCTCCAGTTTGAAGTTTTCTCTTCTTCAATTTGTTGCATTTTTTTCTGGAAAGGTGTTTTCCTTCCTACTCTCCTCTAACGCCCTTTGGAAGGATGAGACGCCTTTGGGGAAATTGGCCGGCCACGCCAGGGAAGGAGAGGCGGCGTAATCTTTTGAATTGGTTGTTTTTTTTCTTGGAAACATGTTGGAGTTTCTATACGATGACTTGAAAGCTTGTGGTGAACGTTTTGTAGGCCTGCACAAACACAGCTGCTGCTGAAACGAACTAAAACTTGCTGTTTCTCACCCCTACTTAAGGAAAAACATCAAAGGACTTAAGATTCTTAAGATCTATTGACATCATCACTCCCAAAGCCAATGAGATTGTCACAAGACTTTGGAATGGGGTATTTTTTTTAAAACTGTTTTCAAACTTAACTTAAATTTCAGTGTTTCCTGGTTGTGGACTATTGGTTAGTCCAGGCCCGATTAAGAAATTAATGTACAAAAACATCCCTAATATTAATAACAGACGACAAAGAAAACAAGACAGTTTTTTTTCTACCGCAATAGCGTATAAATAAAAGTTTTTTTAATTATCCTACTTTTTATAAAAGAGGAACATTTTATTAAAGAAATGATTAATTTTACAAAAACTCTGTTCATTAAAGCAGGGTCCGCAACCTTTAAGACCCAAAGAGCCATAATTGGCCTATCTGGGTTGGAAAGGCTCGATAAATGCACGGCGTTTGTCGCCGGGTAACCGGCTTCCGTAGTGTGACGCTTATTTTGGGCGATTGAAAAAAGTAACAAAATTAATTTTATTTGTAATTGCAAAATCACAATATCTTCCAATTTAGAACTACAAGTTAAAAAAAGAACTACACAAATAAAATACACTTCAGCTAATTTATTTTCCCAAACCACGCGGACAGCCGCCACTATAAGGACTAAAGAGCCGCAGGTTGCCGACCCCTGATCTAGGGTTTAACAAAAAGGGGGAGCTTCCTCTGAAAATGTGAATGTCCCCATGTCCCCACTGGGCGATCGTGGCTCAGAGTTGGGTTCGCCTTGTAATCGGCCCCGGCTGGACATGTCTGGTCGTTGTGTCCTTGGGCAAGACACTTCACCCGTTGTCCCTGGTTGTGGTCAGAGGGCCTGGTGGCGCCCCAGGGTGGCTGTAGCTACATCACAGTGTGATGTGTGCGTGAATGGGTGGATGACTGAACGTGGGTGCTTACTAGTTAAAAGAAAACAACAAACAATCTGTCTCTTATTTTTTATGTCACACAGAAGAACGCTTCAATGTCTGATGAGAAGACTTAATTTGTTGGTGTGTTTGTGGTGTTTGTTGCAGTTTTCTTGTTTTCTGGCTTGTTGTTTATTTACAGTGGAGATGAAGATCTCTAACAAGTTGATTTTTCACATTTGCACATCTTAATTTTTAAGGGAATGTGTTTTTTGAGTTTGTTACACTATATTGCATGTAAGGCCACCGTTTCCTTTTTCTGTATTTTTGTGTGCTGCTCTTTTAACAAAAGGGGAACAAAAGACATTTAATCGACCTCAGATGATTTGTTTAAATTTTTACCAGGTCTTACTGAGGGTGATGCAAAGTGAAAACATGCTTCTTTTTTGGTAATGTGCTTGAAAAGCTTGAAAATTGACCTTGAATGTGCTTAAAAAGTGCTTTGAATTTGACCCTAAAATAAAGTTGTATGAACCCTGCATATTTGCAGTATTTACAGTTTATAGTAGGAATTTCATGGCAAACAGCTAATTTTTATTTTGTTTACTGGGAAATGAAATGCTGCCATTCACAAACGCTGTGCTTCAGCTGCACTTCCTGTTTGTAACTTGTGATGCACACAGGTTCTGTTCCAGCACTCAGCATGTTCTTCCTTATTTGCTCCACCAGGGGGAGCTCCTAAACTATGACATCCTGATGGGTGAACCAGGGAGAGGGGCTGAAGTTTGTGGACGACAGTGGGACAACGACGGCATCTCAGCTGCGGCGTTCTACTACACCATCTCCAACTTTGTGACAACCTCTACGGCTACCCAGAGGGTGAGGACGCCACCTCTGTACACCTGCCACTTTTTCACGTTATTCCATTTTACGCCTCCTCTCACTTAACTGCATTTTGCAGCATCATCCAGGTTTGTCTTATTAGGAGCCGCGTTTGTTGTTTGTTAGTTTTTTTCTGTTTGCTGTATTCATTAAAATAAACGATAATCGTCAAAATGACAAATGTGGACAATTATCAAAAGCTTACATCACACTTCTCGACAGCTTGATTTCACATGAATTTTCAAAGAATATAAAAACCGGTGAAGTGCTTTAGCGTTTAAAACTGCGAGTAGAATGGATCAGTAACTGTGGCCCAGTGAAGTGCATCAAACAAGACAGCGTGCTACAGAGAGCCACTCATCCACATCACGGCGGTCTGCGCCTTAACTTTGAGGCTCTGTGAGGCGTAATGCTATCATCCCCCAGGTAGTGGGCTCCCAATCTCAGTGTCGTGTGTTCTGACAGATCGGCCTGCGAACCCTCCACAGCCGACCACAGTCACAGTACAGACATGTTGGATAATGCAGTCATGCTTCCTCTCTGCTGCCTGTCACTCCTTCTGTTATCTGAAAGACTTTTTTTCCTCTCTAGATTTCTACTCGCTTCCCGGCTCTTGGTTCATCTCACCAACATTTGCTTTGGTTTCATATCGGCCCGAGTGGCCGACGCCGCGCACGGAGACGAGAACCTCGTGTCGGCGTACCGATGATCGGTGCCACGGACCTGTTCCCGTGCAACTTCTCCAAGAACGATGTGTGCTAGCGCTTTGGTCGATGACTTACTGGACTAACTTCGCAAGACTGGGTAGGCCCCATGTCGTAGCGTTTAAACTGTACACGTTACTGTGTTCTCTGATAGCCTTCTAGTCATCTTGAATACTTGATCTGGGTTGCTAGTTTAATTCCCGTGTGGCTTTGAAGAATTGAACATACTGGTTCACCACAAAGCATCCAGATCCCAGAGCAGCCGGTTGGTCTTAGTAGTTTTAAAGGTTGCACAGAGATGGGCCCCTGTCTGTATTCAGTGTTTGATGCCACATGTACTTATAATTGAGACTGAATATAACTTTGAACTGAAACGTTTAACCTTTATGCTCCACCAGGGACCCCAAACTGCCCGTCCCTCAGGACCAGTTATTCCATACCAAGCCCAACCGCTTCGAGGAGTCATCTGGACCAGTTCAACTGGAAGGACAAGCCGTACCTTCACCTCGGTTGAAAAACCTCGTGTCAGAGACAACTACAGACTAACAACAGTGGCCTTTTGGCTGGAATTAGTCCCTCATCTTCACAGCCTGCACGACGTGCTCTTTCCCACCACTACGTGCTCCCCGCAGGCCGTGACCCCGGCACCATGAGGCCCAGAAACCAACGTTCCTCGAACCACTCTCATCCTTACCCTATCTTCCCATCAGATCCTGAGCCCGAGGCTCAGAGCGCCCCGCCCCAGGACCTCTTTCCCGGAGACCCCGCGACTACTCCACCGAACTGAGCGTGACAGTTGCAGTTGGAGCGTCGCCTTCTTCCTCAACATCCTGGCCTTCGCCGCCCTTTACTCACAGCGTGACAAGCAGCACGAGATATCGCCGGCACCGGTGTCCCCTCAGCGGGCGGCCCCGGCCAACGACCTGGCTCACAGCCCGGAGGAGGAGATCATGTCCCTGCAGATGAGGACTGGGAGCACGACGCTCACCCGACATGGAGCCCCTGCGACCCCACGACATCCTGCGGCCGCCTGCCCTCCCGACTACACCCTGGCGCTGCGCCGCGCCCCCGACAACGTGCCACTGATGAAGCCAAAACACCATCACCGTGATCCCCAGCACCATCACCGCATGCAGCCTCTTCACGCCTTCAACACCTTCCCCTCCACCGGCCACACAACAACACCCTGCCCCACCCCCACTCCACCACCAGGGTATAGTAGGGACAGGCCCGACACAGCGCCACCTAGGGACCAGGAACACTGGCTCTGCTACCGCTCTGGAAGGGAGGCCTCTCGAACGTGGGCCTTCGTTCTGTCCTCTTATTCTCTTCTTTCTCCAAAAGCACTACACCTGCTGCGTCATGTGCTGTGAAACTTGGCAGCCCCTCCCATGGTGGCATGTGGAGGTGCAACTGAAGTGTCCAGCAGCAGTGCGCAGTTTTGGGGTGGTGACTCAGATCTTTCAAAGATACTGTTTTCAAAGACGGTCTGCTGTTTCCAGGCTCAAGCCTCCAACATTTGTCAAGGACGAATGCTCTCTCGCTCCTCGCTGTTTTTCTCTTTTTTACGCTGGCGTCATCTCTTTTCCATCTCCTGTGTGTATGTGCACATTATGCTTCTTTTCTACATTCGCGTTTTATTACTTCTCTTCTTCCTCTCATTTGACACGCCTCCCTCCTGCTCTTCTCTAAAATTCCGATCTGCTGAGCAGTCTGGAGGGGGAGGCGTACACCAACATATAACCTATGAAAACACATATCTTTCATTCGACAGCATTTTTAGGCCAAGTAAGTACTGCTGTTGTTCTCATTTCTCATCGAGGGAGAAGAAAAACGAAAGAAAAAATAGAGTATCGCTATTTACCGTCAACTAACAGAGTTTTGTCATGTTCTCATGACAAAGTGCCAAACTGGCCTCAGTCGTGATTTCTTTCTTCCATCTTCTCTTTTTTTGTTGTTTTGTTTGAAGCGTTTGTTTAATTGTTGTTTTTTATTGTGTGGAAAGAATTTTTCTGAATATAAATATAGAGAAATGATTTTTATATAGTTCTATATAAAATGTGTACAAAGGAAGTATATAAAAGGGTTTTCTCAGGGGGGATCTATGCATGATTATTTTTAAAGAAGCGGGGGAAAGGACACTGTACTGTCGATGCACGTTTCCCAAAATCTAAACGAGTCATATCGCTCCATGTTTGCTTACTTTTGGTTTTTGTTTTCCCGCAGAGTAAAGACATCGCAGGAGCATCGCACTGAGCCTCGCAAGAGCATCGCTAGGAGCATCGCAGGACGCGTCGCAGGAGCCATCGCAGGAGC
>NW_024386890.1:0-155000 GCF_900408965.1 Simochromis diagramma
CACAAACAGTCTATAAATCCCGAATGCTCCGTGGATCCTTCCCACAGATTCAGCTCAGGTGATTGGCTGGGCCGTTCCAGCAGCTTTACTTGATTCCTCTGAAACCAACAGTTTCCATTGGCTGTGTTTGTGATCATGGTCTTGCTGAAACATCCATCCTTGTTTCATCTTCATCATCCTGGTAGATGGCAGCAGATTTTAATCAACAATGTCTCCATTCATCCTTCCTGGAGTTATATTTAATGGCTCAGTCCCTTTTGCAGCTTGTTATAAAGTTTTTATGCATAACTTTTCTAAGCAATCACACATTTTTTTGGGAACATCAAAATCATAATGCTCCCACCTCCAGACTTCAGTGTTGCTGTGGTGTTTTTGGGATGAAGCCACCCAAACACGGTGTGTTTACAGCATTCAGAGAGTTTTGCTCTTAACAAAGGCAGTCGCACTTTTCTCCTCTCCCTTAGCTTCCCTGCTTAGCCTCTTGTGTCCTTGTCTAGTCTCGTGTTTTTTTGTATTACTTTTCCCTGGAACATTCTCTCACAGTCTGTTCTCTAAAACCTAAAAGAGGAATTATGGATTGGATCAACTGGTCCCTGAATGCAATTGACACCCCTTTCTCAACGAGAAGTCTGGGCTCGGGTGAGCCTGAGTGCTGAAGATATCTACCTATTCGGAACCATGGTAACAGGGTTCTGGCTGATCGGAGCTGGCTTGGCCCTGACTTATCGAAGAATTAAGAAAGCGGAACCGGCTGTTCAAACCCCCACAAGGCTGCCCGCTGGGATTCAAACGATGGGAAGAGGCGTGAGTTTCTCAAAATGGGCTCATTGAACGCAGCATGGATAAGATCTTGGAGAAGCTTACGGCTGCTGTGAATACTCAGAATAAGACTTCTGAGTGCAAATTGGATCACATCTTGGAGAAGCTCACTGCGGTCGTTGTTAACTTGTTATTTTCTGTTATACTGCGAGAGTACTGTTGCCCGCGAAGGGTTGTTGTTGGTGTGGAGAAAAATGGCGTAACAAATAAAGCGCTTGGAGTGAGACTACGACGTCGTGTCTTTGAGTTCTCAGAATCGGCTCTCTGAGCACAAGAATGACAACATCACGGAGCGCAAGTTTGATAACATCATGGAGAAGCTCACGGCTCTCCAACGGGAGATTGAGAGACCAGTGTCGGAGTGTTAGAACAGCTTTGAAATTCATATGAGCTGTTCGCACTAAAGTAAAAACCTCCATCACTTATGCGGAGACCCCTTCGGCCCCAGCCGTGGGCTCAAGGCTGGAGCTGAACAACAACTCCCTGATAACGACTGTGTTTAGACTGTTCTTCCCACTCCATGCAAGGCCACCTGGGTTGGCTGGAAGACTGTTTACTTAGCCTGGCAGGGAGGAGGACACTGTCTCAGCTGAACTCTGGACACGCACACACTTACACAGACATATATATACACATGGAGATGTACACTCCTCCCCCCTCCAAACGCCTTCGACGCTTATTCCCCTCCGATGCTGACGGTGGATCAAGGAGACCAGCGCATGCAGGTCCGGATGTACTGTCTACACTGGCTGTCTCTCACCCTTTACCCATCCCTGTTGCTTGTCATGTGTTTCTTTCGTGTATTAAGAGTTTTTTCATGTGCAGAGGTGTTTTTTTCTGTTCTCAAACTGATCTCCCTGTTGGAGCTCAGTCTGGGGGGAGTTATTTTTTTTTTCTCCTTATCTTTCCTCATGTGGTGCATTTTCCATTGTTATACCTCTCTGACCTGTCTTCCCCATGTGATGTTTGTGTCATGTATGTATGGTCAGAAGGGTAAGATGGCACACTATGGTGCTGTGGTAAAAAAGCCACCAAGACTTTCTTCTCCAGATGGTTCCTCCTCCTCCTCAGCATCCTGAGGTGGAGTCTTTGACTTTGGACCACGAGAGGTCCTCAGCTACGTGAGTCCCCAGGAACGAGGACACTCGCTGAACACATATTGTTTTCTTTGAAACAGTCGTACCTGCTGATTCCAGGCCTTTCTGTGGCTCTTCATAACTGGGCCTTGACTCTTCTGATAATTCTTTTCACTGGTCTGTGTGAAATCTTGTGGGAAGCACCTGGTCGTGGCCCATTTATGGTGAAATAATATTCTTTCCACTTTACCAAAAGTGCGCTGGAACCTTCAGTAGTTCTACTGTGACCACTGCCACCAGCATGTTTTGCAAAAGTCTTGAGAGAGCTCGTTGTTTTTACCCGTCATGAGACGTTTCTTGTGTGAAACCTGAATAATGAGACCATCAGTTGGGACTAAACCAGCTGATATTTGATTTGATATTAATTGGCGAGGTCTGTGACGAGTTACATGACTCTTTGGTGGCAGGACTCCTGGGCTGGAGGTGCGAGTCCCACTGAGTCTGTGGATGTTGTTGGACTGTCCTGGTTTCCCACCTCGGGATAAGCAGACTACAGTAGCGGTTTCCCTTTCTAAGAAGTGGGACTAGGGGCTGTGCTTGAACTTGGGAATGATACTCCAAAGCCTCCCTGGAAGTCTGTGACTGGGTCAGTTCGTTAGTTGAACCTGAGGTTGAGGATATATTTTCAGCCCTGGAGCTCCTCTGCCTGCTGTCAGATGGTGACGGCATACAAAGTATCTGGTACCACTGTCCTCTGTGTGCTGCTGTTGGTTCGTCAGCTGTGGAGAGAGTGAAGAATAAGTGATAATGAAAAGTTGTTGTTCTCGTTGAACTCTGTTATTGCTGCTTTATTCGTGGCCAACACTCAGCAGATATTGGCACCAGCCGATTTCAGTCGGGATCTCAAAGGACTTCATGGAAGAGCAGAACCTATTTGCAGACATTTGTGGGACCTCGTTAGACTGTTGACTTGGACACAGACAGAAGACAGAAACACATTTTGAGACCAGAGGAGATGGATCTGTCAGAGCGGGGGCCCCCAGGCTGTGGAGTGCTTTGCCTCCATCATTATGTTGCCTTGATTGCATTTATTTTTATAAACAGCAGCTTGAGACTCATTTATTTAGCCTGGCTTTGAACTAGATTTGTGCTGTTTCATATTATTGTGAAGCACTCTGTGGTTCTTATCCTGTGCCATATAAATAAAGTCAAATGCTGGATGTCTGTACTTTGTCCAGCTTCAGCTGTCCAGCTGAGCCGACACTTTAGAATCGGGCTTTGGTGTTGTTGTCAGTCATGTTGGATCTCCGTCCGTCTCTAATAACAGACAAATGACCAAAATGTAAAAATCCAACTCCAAGTACATAATACCAGGCACAAAAGCCCCTGCAGTGTTTGTGCCGTGCTCTAACTAAAACTTTGCTTGAAATTGTTTAAGCAGTATTTGTTTCTCTGTTAACACACTGGTGTTCACTCATATCCATTTCTGTGCTTCCTAATCTGCAGGCTGGCAGGTGGAGCTCCTGATCTTCGCTGTTGTCTTTTGCATCAGAAGTTCCAGGTAGCCACACAGTGCACAAAGTGCAAGGACTAATCGAACGATTTAAAAGACAAAAAACAACATCATGCACATTTGTAGACTTGCAGCTTTAATTCCAGTGGTTTATCAAAAGTGTTGTGTTAACTTTGATAATTGGAACGATGTTTAGGTGATAAAGAGAAAAATGAATTCTGAGAGCTGATGCTCAGTGTGATACAGCATCTTCAAACTCCCAAACACCTGTTTATGTCGTGTTGTCTGTTGAACACAAGTAGCAGTGTTATGTTTCCATGTGTGAAAAGAGTTTTTGTTCCTGGACAGATGCTGAATTGTTGTATCGAAAGGAAGAAGGCCAGAGATGAATCTCACAAGGTACCCGAGGGGAAAGAAAAGGAACACAGGGTCTCAGGTGCCTGCCAGAAGAGCCGCCAAGGACCAGAGTGTGCAACCAGTGCTTCCAGTTCAACAAGAGAGATGTCTCAAGGAAAATCCTGGGACTCGTGGAGTGACAGCGAGGAGGAATTCTTCGAGTGCCTGAGTGACCAGGGCGAGACTGAGGCAACACAAGCTGAGGGCAGAGCTGAGGGCAGGCTGCACCCCTACAACAACATGACTCTGCTCAACTCTGCAGAGCCTCTCTATGTTCACAGGTCACCACACAGGTCAGAGTCACTGCCTCACTGTGCAAACACATCATATGCTGTTATTTATTCCAAATACAGCATGTTGAAAATAATAGTCGGGGTCACACGGGGTGGAGCCTATCCCATACCATAGGGCGAGAGGCGGGGTTCACCCTGGACAGGTCGCCAGTCGCAGGGCGAACACAGAGAGACAGACAAACATTTAACCCAGGGGTGGGCAACTCCAGGCCGCGAGGGCCGGCGTCCTGCAGATCTCACCCTGTGTCAGCACACCTGAATCAGATGATTAGTTCAGCCTCTGGAGAACTTCCACAATAAGGATAAGCTTTATTTGTTGGTTGCCTGCAACTGAGATGACCTAATCGACCATACATACCATGTACAAACTTAACATTGGGGATACAGGTCAGGCTAACTAGCAACAAAGGATAGCCCTAACCCAAGACACGTTGAGGAGGTCATTTAGCCATTTAAATCAGCTGTGTTGGATCAAGGACACATCTAAAACCTGCAGGACACCGGCCCTCGAGGCCTGGAGTTGGACACCTCTGATTTATGCTCTCATTCACACCTGTGGGCAGTTTAGAGTCAGAGTTAACCCAACCCCACTCGCTCCATGTTCAAAGACGTGCAGTTAATAATTAGAACTAAAAGAAAGCGGTTGTAACAGTACAGAGGCGACCTTTGTGTGACAAAACCATGAAAGCAGATCTCATATACCGTATTTTCACGACCATAAGGCGCACTGTGCTAAAAGGCGCAGTCTCAGTTATGTGTGCCCTTACTGTATTTAACACACACATAAGGCGCACTGGACCATAGGGCGCATACAAGTACCGTATGCGTATTTAAAAATAAAGCGGGAGCAAACCTGAATTCGGTACCTTACTCACATTTCTATTGCCGGTAATCGTCATCATCAACAACACACAAGCATACAAGTGTGCATATTTAAAAATAAAGCAGGAGCAAAACAAAGTTTGGTACTCACATTTTTATCATCAATCAAACCCATCGAAGTCCTCATCCTCTGTGTCTGAATTGAACAGCTGCGCTAAATCTCCATCAAACATGCCAGGTTCACCGTCTTCACCGTCAGAGTCACTTTCCGTGCCGTGCGGCTCCTCGGAAACGATGCCGGCTTTTGCGAAAGCTCGAGCAACAGTGCCAGCAGACATGTTAGCCCAAGCATCTACAATCCATTGGCAAATTGTGGCGTAACTCGCCCGGCGCTGCCTTCCACTCTTAGTGAAACTGTGGTCTCCACCGGTCATCCATCGCTCCCAGGCCGCTCGCAGCCTTACTTTGAACGGGCGGTTCACACTGATGTCCAGCGGTTGGAGTTCCTTTGTCAGGCCTCCCGGAATGACAGCAAGCTCACAGTTCATTTGCTTCACAAGTTTTTTCACATCGGCTGTGAGATGGGCACGCATAGAGTCACAGATCAACAGCGATGGTGATGCGTGGAAAAAACCACCTGGTCTCCTTACATACACCTCCCTCAGCCACTCTTTCATCATTTCCTCATCCATCCAGCCCTTTTCATTTGCCTTAATGATGATTTCTGCTGGAAACTTCTCTTTAGGCAAAGTCTTTCGCTTAAAAATCACCATAGGCGGCAGTTTCTGTCCATTAGCATGGCAGCCAAGCACAACAGTAAAAGAAGACTTTTCATACCCCGTTGTGCGTATCGCTACCGTGCTGGTCCCCTTCTTCTCCACAGTGTGACTCACCGGGATGTCAAAAGTGAGCGGGACCTCGTCCATGTTTGTGATGTGGCTGGGCTGGATGTTTTTGTCGCCGATGTGTTTGCTGCAGTAGGAGCGGAAGATGGCCAGCTTTTCCTTATACCGGTAATCCGCTGGAAGTTGCTGCGCTACCGTAGTCCTGGTCCGGATGGAAAAATGGCACCGTTTCATAAAACGAAAGCACCAAGACGGACCTCCTTGGAAATGTTCAATGTTCATCTCTTCAGCTAGTGAAACTGCTTTTAGCCGAATGGTGACCGTCGAAACGCTTCTCCCGCTCGCTCTTTGCTCGATGATCCACCGCTCGAGTCTTTCCTCCAACTCGAGCCACCTCGCCTTATGTCCGCGGAAACTCAGCTGCGTTTTCTTGACCTGCCGGAGCTTGTTTTCCAGCTTCCTCCATTTGCGAACCATCGATTCGTTAATCTTAAATTCTCTCGCCGCTGCTCGATTTCCATGTTCCTCCGCGTAGCTGATGGCCTTCAGTTTAAACTGTGCTTTGTAAGCGTGTCTCTTTGCCATTTTCAGGGTTGTTAAAACAACGATGTCCTGCATAATGCACATACCTGTTCTTTTATACAGGTATGTGCGATTGTCCCGGTATATACGATCAACGCCCACACTTCACCCTTTAACGTTCTCATGGTGTTCTCTACTACGTCCTCCTTACAACACATAGGGCGCACCGCGCTATAGGGCGCGCCGCACTTTTTGAAGAAAATCGAAGACTTTTAAGTGCGCCTTATGGTCGTGAAAATACGGTAAGTGGTTCACAGAAATGTCATTAACCTCAGCTGAAGCTGACTGAGTCTGATATCTGTGCATCATGTTTCATTTTCAGGAACCTGCTCCAATGACAGAGGACCTGTTAGCAGAGCAGTCAGAGGTACTGACCAAACTGGGCACATCAGCTGAAGGTACCCACCTGCGTGCTCGGATGCAGAGTGCCTGTCTGCTATCTGACATGGAGTCCTTCAAAGTGAGTCGGACACACTCTGGGTCAGCTGTCTCCTAAGTTTCTTAGTGCTTCCTGTCTAACATCCACACTTAGACGGACACATCGGAGAGCAGCTTGGGGTTAGTATCTTGGCTAAGGATACTTGGCCTGCAGACTGGAGGAACCAGGGATTGAACCACGACCTTCTGATCAGTAGATGACCTGCTAATGAGCTACAGCCACCCGTTAGCCTTCAGCATTAGCCACATGTTGTGGAAGTTTTCCATTAAATAAAGCCTGCAGACGAGCGGTAGCTAACATTCTTTAATCAAAACAAAGAACAGAAAACCAAGCTTGGTGGAGAGCCTGCATGATCGCGGGGCAGACGGTCAGCAGAGTCTCCCTGAGCCTAGCGTGGCTCTCAGTTAAAAACCTTCTTCAGGAACAAAAGGCAGTGCACAGCTGTTTCACACCTTAAGGTTCACACTCCCTTGCTACCTCCCAGAGTCCTCGAAGAGACAAAAGATTCTTCCTGTGGAGTTCTGCTTCCCCCCAACTTCCTTACCAGACTCCCATCATCTGTCTAACTGCATGAGTGTAAGACATGCTAAAATCCAGTGGCACCAAGGCATCATACAATAACATAATATGAATAATACATAAATAAAAGAAATTCTTATACACACATTAGCGTCAGTGTGCCCTCGAGTTGCTACATGTCTGCTAGTTTTACTGTTCAGGATGTTTTGTGTGTGTGTGTGTGAACTGCCTGCAGTGAACATAACTGTGCAGTCACACACACACACAGTAGTCACAGAGAGTACCGCTGTGGTAGGGTGACCATAAAGAGGACACTGGGCCCAGTCATGAAGAACTTTAATAATACTGTTAGCTTAAAGAAAATGACGTCTTCTCTGTGCAGTTAATGAATGGGATATTAATGAATTAATAATAAATGTCATGTAGGCTTTTACAAGTAAACTAGTGTGAAATAAGAGGACTGTTGATCAGCCTACGCTGTGGAAAGCTGTGACTCTGTCACTGACACGTGTGGCATGATGGATGCAGTCATGCTGGGAGAAGCTACGTGAGTGCAGAAACCTCTGATCACCAGACGATCACGTGGTCGTCAGTTTTCAAACAGCTCATTGCAGTTTTATAAATCATCTTCAGAGGTTATTTGAACCTTGTCTTTGCAGAGACCTGCAGACCTGAGGCAGTAATGCAGTGATAATGACCAGCACACAGTGTAAGTCATGCTGCAGCTGCCCTGAATCTACAGTGTTGGTTATTCCCACCATGTCTCTATGTTTCTGATCCAGTGTGGACGAGCTCTTTATTCAGTCTGAACTGGTTTTAATACTAAAATACAATTGATTTGTTATTCATAGATTTTCAGATTTACTCTTACACAAAAAAGTAAAACATTTTTGTTGCCAGATCACACGTATTTACTTCCAGTCTTGAACAGAAGGAAATCGTTTTGATGCCTAAATGACATTTTATGTTCAGTGACAGCCTGGTGTGCTTGGGTCCATGAATGCAGTGGTGTCGTGAGTGGGCCCTGTTCGAGTCGTCAGTGAATATATTTACACATTACTTCATTTAAAGTACGAGTTTGTGTCTCTGTCCACAGGCAGCCAACCCCGGCTGTGTCCTGGAGGATTTTGTGCGCTGGTATTCACCTCGGGATTACGTAGAAGAGGAAGTGGTCGATGAGAAGGGCAACACGATGGTGACGGGGACACTCAGTCCCAGGATGAAGATCCCAGGCAGCATGTGGGTGGAGGCTTGGGAGACTGCCAGGGTCACACCTGCACGACGCCAAAAAAGACTTTTTGATGACACCAAGGAGGCCGAGAAGGTCTGAAGCAGGTCGTTCATTTTGCCGCATGCGTGTTTTTAAGCCAAACGTGTTTACTAAGTGGATCACAAAGTGTTTTCATGAATGTTTCTGCTGATTTTCAGGATCAGCTTCTGCCATGGGACCGTTTTGGCTCATGTATGTTGGAGAAGTCAGTTTAACACAGATCTGTGCTCACAGACATGTTGAAGCATTTTCACATGTTGATGAAAAAGGATCTGATGCTGTCACACACGATGTTTAACTGACACACAGCAGCTCTCTGTGGTGTGATGGTGTTAAATGAAGAACAACTTTGAACCAGCTTCTATTAATGATCCGGTCGGCTTTATGGGAAAGGGACAAACAGTAACTGGGGTTAGTTGTTTCCTCACCCAAAGAGGGTCCTGGATTTGGACCCGGGCAGGTCCCTGCCAAGCGTTTGCATGTTCTTCCAGCACATATGAAAGCAGAGCTCGGAGCTCCAGTTTGCACCATCACTGAAAATGTTGCCTGTCTTTTAAAGACATTGTTTATCCAAAAAGAGAAAGTTAAAAATAATGCTCACTGATAGTCTTATGACAGATTTAAAGATCTGGGTATGACTGGTCCCTCTGTGAATAACCATCATAGAGAAAGGTCACCGTTTATCTGGAGTCTTCTTCAGAGGCAGCCTGTTGGCTGTGCAAAAATATTCTGTTGATCTGAAAGAGCAAAAGGAAAACAGAAGCCAGGCAAACTAAACTTTTTGGGGGTTTGTCTTTAGGTTCTGCGCTACATGGCGATGCAGAAACCTGCAGACCTGGCCCGTCACCTCCTGCCCTGTATACTTCATGCAACTATTCAGAAGTTGAAGGAAGAAGGTAAGTCCTCACCGTTTGGTTGAAAGACACGTTTATATGAAATAAAATCAGGGAAAATAACTCTGAGCCCACAGCAGGTAAATTACAGTAAGACCGAAATACAAAAAACTAAAGATATTAAAATAAGTACTAAACAAAATGAAATGCAACCCGAGATGTTAATGGAGAAAAAAAAAACAGAAGCTGCATGAATAAAAAAGTAGAAATCTTGGACGCTGCCAGCATAATGCACAGGCTTTTGACGGGGCTCGCACACAAACACAAAGCAGAGGATGAAGCATCACCAAATATGTTTCCAAACCAAAGAAGATAAGATGAAGCATACCTGCGCAGGGGTGGGTGATGAGGAGAGGCCGCAGCGTGTCTGTCTTAAAGTGCAAGTTTGTGACAGTTTAAAGCTTAACAAGCTAAGACGCCAAACATCCAGAGCACAAAGACAAGTCAGAGGGCTTTTTCAGACACACACTTCTAAACCGTCGTGCTCAACAGTGTCTCTGCTAAAACTGCGTCTGTGCTCTGCCCCTGTAAAGTTGCCTATCGAGTGCTTAATGATAAGGTGCATGGTAGCTGCTTTCCTCTGCAGGTGGATGAAGCCACTGATAGTGACAAAGGAATGACTTCTCTGCAGACAGGCTCCTGGCAGAGCCACTGCAGAGGAACTCTTTACAATCACTGACTGTGAAACGTGAGGACTGTGTGGGGATGTGCAGACAGGGGTGCGACGGCTTGGAAACGAGGAGGGCTGCAAGTGGATGCACTGTATGATACACGCTGGCGTCTAGACCGCTCAGTCCTGAGCTGAGTGATGTAATGACTGATTGCATCGACACAGTCATTACATCAAAATACAACCCCTTTTTTTCGGCACTGAAACGAAACAGGCTCCGCCCACACAGCCGTTCTGTATCACAGCTGTGATGCAAAAAGATTTGGGCACCACTGGTATAGAGTGACTGGAACCCAGAACCTGGAAGTGTCCAGTGATGTGAGGGTAAAGGACGTCTCACTGTGTACTTTGGTGCACAGATGAGTTTGTGGTCGGTTCAGTGAATGCAGCCCATGAGCTGCAGAAAAAGCCCAAATCCTGAGCCCCCCAAGATTTGGGCTCAAGATGTGTTCTGCACTGCAGGCCCTTGGACTCCATCAGGGTTTGGGCCAGTTTTGAGCTCTTATAAGTATCAGAGATGGACACGTAATATTTTCAGGGCTGCGTAGGCATGATGGGTAGAACATGACCCTGGTGTTAAAATGCAGGTAAATGTGATTTAGTTTGTTTACTCTAACTAACTACCCAACCCTCACTGTGAAAGGAGCCTGGAAAGTTTTCCCAACATGAATTTCTTTCAGTCAACTTTTCTCCAGTAATGATCAGAAATCAGATAAAACCCACTCTTTATTTTATTCTACACACAATAAATTGATAATTATTCCAGGATACAGAAAAGTCTAGATTTCGTCTTCAGACTGTCACATCTGGAGCAGGGCATAATTTGATTTGGTTTTTAGAAGAAGCTAAAGATCTTTCAGTCGTGTTGCTGTTGTTCCCTGACACCTGCAGTGCAACCATTAATTTAGCTAGTGAGAGTTCACGTATAATTATAACAGGTCTTAGTTTCTGGATCGTCTCTAAGTTGACGGTATACTGCTAAGACCAGGGGCCCGTTCTTCGTACCTCGCTAAGTAAGTTAGCTGGATTTGATTGTTGACGATTTCGCGTGATCTTGGATCGTTCGGTTCCCCGAAGCTCATCCGGGACTTGCTGTCATAGCAACAGAGCCGTAAGCGTAAACCTGCTCGGGAGCAGGTTTACTTTATGTAAACAGGATTAGATCGCGGCCACGCAGGTATGTCCGCCTCATTTATACGAAAGCAACAGCGATATTCCACCACTGTTTCACCATAAATAAATAACATCAATGTAACTGAAGATAATGCAGCACTTGATCCTTTTATTGATTTCACACAGATACATACAGGTCATTTCCTAAAAAAGGGAAATGTACTATTAACATTCTATTACATGTATGTGATTATTACAGATGTAATTCATATTTCAGTAATCTTATCTTATATCTTGTAATCAAGATGAGAGACCACGGCTATAAAAGCGAAGGTGGATTTGGGAAGTCTGTCGCAGTCATATCCTGTCCGTTTACGCGAGCCACCCATTGCGGAAGGTGCAAGATTGATAAGGAGAGTCCTCAGAATTCAGCGTATATTGCGGGACAGACAGGATCCTTTAGCTCAGCGCGACAGTGTGCTCATAGAGAGATATCGATATTCCCGTGAGGGTATTATTTACTTAACCAACTTGTTGACGAGTTTTTGCTCTGCCCTTTTCTTGGTTGCTGTTATAAACAAACAAACAGATTATTCCAGGGTCTCTTTCCAAGAGACGAAAAGCAATATAAGTGATAAATATTACCATTCTGTAGAATATTCTTATATTTCACTTTTACTTGTTCCCATGTTCTAGTGGGTCCTGTTGTGGCTCTAATGTGAAAGGGGATATAATATAACATATTATAATATAATATAATGTAATATAATATTGGATAATATAGTGTGATATGATAAATCTACCCTATCGCCTACTGGTGTTGGCCAGAGGGGCCGATGGCGCGATATGGCAGCCTGGCTTCTGTCAGTCTGCCCCAGGGCAGCTGTGGCTACAACCGTAGCTGCCTCCACCAGTGTGTGAATGTGAGAGTGACTGAATAGTGGCATTGTCATGCGCTTTGGGTGCCTTGAAAAGCGCTATATAAATCCACTCCATTATTATTGTTATTATTAAATTACTTACGAGTTTAATTTGTCAGCAACTTTCTGCCAGCCCTCTCTCCTTGCTTTTGCAGCCTTTGCAGTGTTCCCTTGCGTTCTGATTAAACTCTGAAACTCCTGAAATCCCTCAATCAGGAGTTCTTGCTCTGCTGCCGAAAAATACCGAGCGCGCTCCTTCGACATTTTCGCCAACCAATCAGAGGGTTGCCGATCAATGTTTCTACTATCGATGCGTAGCCCCTTTTACGACACCCAGTGATCTCACATTACTTCATCCAGCTGTACTAATCGTCAACAGCAGGTGTGTTCGGAGAACCGGATTAGCGAGCTCACGGTTAGCGCGATGATTTGGTCTTGGATGTGTCATTTGATCTTGGATGTGGTAAGCGATGTACGAAGAACGGGCCCCAGTTCTGAGTCTAGAGACAGCCAATGAGAGACACTAGTAAGGACATCACTGAGGAGAGTTTTCTAGTACTTTGGAGAAACCTCAATCAGCTAACGTCCTGCTGTGATACTAATTAAACCAGAAAGCTAGTTTTCATTTATTCTGTAATATCCCAGAATGTTTCAGCAGGTCAGAAATGCTTTGGTGCATATCCAGGTTGTATGCAAATTAATTCTGATTAAGTCTGGACTACAAAATACAAAACATAGCTTGGACACAACAATAATGTCCTCGTTTCACTTCTTTAAAAAATGTATTTTGATCTTATGACACTTACTAAAAGCTTTACTTCCAGAGGTTGACAGAGACGCTCCGTGCTGATAACACGTGAATGTGTGAAGGTTTGTATCATATCTATCTGATAGACTCCAGTTTGTGCATGTAAATGGAGAGTCCTCTTCACACACTGAGGTTAATTATGGAGTTCCACAGGGTTCAGTGCTAGGACCAATTCTGTTTACATTATACATGCTTCCCTTAGGCAGCATCATTAGAAGACATAGCATACCGGTACATTTACACTGCTATGCAGATGACACCCAGCTCTATGTGTCCATGAAGCCAGATAACACACACCAATGAGTTAAACTGCAGGAATGTCTTAAAGACACAAAGACCTGGATGGCCGCTAACTTTCTGCTTCTTAATTCAGATCAAACTGAGGTTATTGTACTCGGTTATTGTAGATGGCCCCGCCCCTCCCTGAGCCTGGCTCTGCTGAAGGCTTCTTCCTGTTTAAAGGGAGTTTTTCCTTGTGCCAAAGCACATGTGGGTATATTCCTGGACAAAAGGCTTAGTTTCTATTTGCAGATGTGTTCTGTGATCCTCTGAAATAGCTGGATTAATTAACTCCAATAGGAGGTTGGCAAGATGGCGTCGTAGCGTGAACACCCGTCTCGCTGTGCTCCGGTGAGGTCCCTCGATTATCCGTCTAAAATACGTGTTCACCTGGTGAAACGTTACAAATGTGCGTGGGAGTAACTCTATAATGAGTCTGGACGACTATTTTTCTAAAATGCCTAACGTCAGGTCTAAGAAAAAGACAGCTCCGGTTGTGCAAGCTAGCGACATTGTGGGTCCTATGGCGGCTGAGCCTGAAGAAGCTAACGCCAGCGACACAGAAATCTCCGCTGACGCTGAGGAAACTGGGAGTGATATCGACCCGAATATCCTTGCGGCTCTGAGTAAGATAACTGACAGCATTACAACTTTGTTGGATGTTAAAGTTGATACTGTGCTGGCCACAATCCGTGAACAGACGTCTTGGATCCAGGCTCTGGCGACACGGGTGGGAGACGCCGAGATACGGATTTCAGGCGTGGAAGACACGGCAGGTGTATTGCAGGCGAAAGTGGCTCGACTCGAAAAACAAGTAACTGACATGGCAGACCATATGGATGATTTAGAGAACCGCAGCCGCAGATGTAACCTTCGCCTGGTCGGGCTTCCTGAGGGCACGGAGGGAAATGATGTTGTCGCCTTCATGGAGTCATGGCTCCCCTCCTATCTCGAGCTCACAACTAAAAATGGGAAGATCAAACTAGACCGCGCTCACCGCTCTCTAGCACCGAGGCCGGGCCCCAGCCAGCGCGCCAGACCCATCATTATGAAGCTTCACAACTTTGCTGATAAACAACGTGTGATGGCCGCAGCTCGGCGCCTGGCTACGCAGCCGAACCAACCAACAGGTCGGATCAAAGTCTCCTTCTTTAATGATTATTCAGCGGCGGTAGCCAAGAAACGCAAGGCTTTCGACGAGGTGAAAAGCTGCCTGAGGAAGAAGAATGTGGATTATGCAGTGAAAAGCTGCCTGAGGAAGAAGAATGTGGATTATGCGCTTCTCTACCCCGCCACACTGAGGCTGTTTGCCAACGGCAAGGAGAAGAGATTTAACACACTGGAGGCAGCTGCGTCCTACGCGGACTCGCTGCCCTGAATCCCCGTAACCACCGGAGTACTCCTTTTCTTCACACTATGCCTTATGAACCGGTGTACTTGCCGAATCTAGGTATATGTGACTCTCTTTTTTCGTCCTCGCTGCTTATAAGCGACCAGGTGAAATCTTCCACCCCATCGGGCACCGGACGGACTGTGTTTTCGTCTATGGGTAGGCGTGAGTTACGCGCGTGCAATGCCCTTCGGCTTCCCCGACGGGCAGGAGGAGATTGGTTTTTCCCTACATGTTTAGTAGGGCTGTTGCCAAATCACTGTTCTTTGAATGTTCCGTCACACAGCTCTTTTTATTTTCAACCAGGGTGTGGTGAACCCTTTGGCTCAATATGCTTTGTATGATACATGAATAAGTCTAAAAATGAGTAGGCTGTGAATATGCACCTGGAATGTACGAGGGGTTCACAGCCCTATTAAGAGGAGGAAGATATTTACTTGTCTAAGAAAGGACGGTGTAGATGTTGCTATGTTACAAGAGACACATCTTGATAATATTGAGCACTTGAAGTTGCAACAAGGATTATATGGACAAGTGTTTTTTTTCATCCTTCACTACAAGAAGTAGGGGAGTGGCAGTGTTGATTAGGAAAAATGTACCTTTTGTAGTAACTGATTGCGTTAAAGATCTGAAGGGCCGCTACGTGATAGTCAAAGGGATTTTGCAAGGCCAAAATATTTTATTACTGAATGTTTATTTTCCACCTGCCCACCCGACTACCTTTCTTACCAAAATGTTTCTGGAATTAGCCCCATTTCTTCCTAACTCTACCGTTATTATTGGTGGTGATTTCAACTTAATGTTAAATCCGCTTATGGACAGATTTCCACATAGCATTGCAACTCCCTCTCCCCAGGCCAAAGCGCTTCATGCTCTATGCGACGAGTTTGGACTTGTTGATGCTTGGAGATATACTCACCCCTCCGATAAGCAATACACATTTTTTTTGGCTCCGCATAGGTCCCAAACTAGAATTGATTACTTTTTTCTCCCGAAAACTGACTTGGGTTCAGTAGTATCGTGCGACATAACAAGTATAATCATCTCAGATCACGCTAGAGTAATCATGGATCTCGATCTTAAAGCTGCGCTTCATAGGTCCCGTCACTGGAGGCTTAATACCATTATTCTTAAGGACGAGGAATTTACCTCTCACTTCTCTGCCGAATTTAAAGCGTTTTTGGATATCAACACCTCCTCAGCTAGTACTGCCTCTGTTTTGTGGGAAACATGCAAAGCTTATGCGAGGGGCCTGATTATTTCGTATTCTGCGACAAAGAAGCGACAACGGATGGAGGAACAAAAATCTTTAGAGAGCGAATTGATGGATAAGGAGAAAACATATATTGCCTCCCCATCACCACCATTATGGCAAGAAATAACTGCACTCAGGTCAGCGCTGAATTGCCTTCTTACCAGAGATGCAGAGAAGAAACTTAAATACACCAGACAGAGGTTCTACGAGCATGGAGATAAGGCCGGTAAATGTCTGGCGTACTATGTTAAGAAGCGCGCAGAATCTAATACCATTGCAGCGATATCTGATGAAGGTGGCCACAAGATATATGAAAACAAACTGATAAACGACTGTGTTAAGAAGTTCTACAAAGCCTTGTACTCTTCTCAACAAGTCCCGGAGGGGGAGCAGCTGATGCATAATTTCTTTACCCAATTCGACTTACCAAATTTGTCAGAGGAACAGAAGACTGCCCTTAACAGCCCTATAACCAAGACCGAAGTGATTAAGGCTATTAAATCACTACGAAGTGGAAAGTCGCCAGGGCCTGATGGCTTCTGTTGTGAATTTTATAAACAGTTTCGAGATATTATTGTGGAACCGCTTCTTGATATGTTCAACCACTCCTTCATTGCGGGTGAATTCCCGCAGACACTGAAGGAAGCCAACATTTCCCTAATTCTAAAGAAAGGGAAGTGTCCTGATTTGTGCGGATCCTACAGACCTATAGCCCTCTTAAATGTGGATAGGAAACTGCTTTCTAAAATTCTGGCCTCCCGCTTAGAAATTTTTTTTACCTGTGCTGATAAGGGAGGACCAGACAGGCTTTATAAAGGGTCGAAACTCAGCCACCAATGTTAGACGCTTACTGAACGCTATTGTAGCTTTCAAGCAAAAATCTATTGACGGCCTGGTGCTTTCTCTCGATGCAGAGAAAGCATTTGACAGAATTGAGTGGTCTTATTTGTTGTATACTCTAGGCAAATTCGGCTTAGGGGAGAATTTTATAAAATGGGTCAAAGTTATCTACAATAATCCACAGGCAGCAGTCCTGACTAATGGACTTAGGTCTGATTACTTCAACACTCATAGGGGAGTTATGCAGGGCTGCCCCTTATCGCCCCTTCTATTCGCTCTGGCCATAGAGCCTCTTGCTGAGGCCATAAGGGCGACGCCCACAATACGTAGTCTAGAGATTGGACAGCTGTGTCATAAAATAACCTTATACGCGGACGACATCTTGATTCTTTTGACTAACCCTGTGACATCCGTACCCAGTCTCATTGAGGTGATTGACAGGTTTAGCCGTTTCTCTGGCTATAGAATCAATTTGGCTAAGTCAGAGGCCATGCCTCTTGGTACGCTTTTCACAATGCCGGCTACTGTTCCTTCTTTTCCTTTTAAATGGTCTCCTAATGGATTTGTGTATTTGGGGATCTTTATTACCCCGTCTCTCGACCAATTGTACAAAGCCAACTTCACACCCTTATTTGGCAAACTCAAACAGGACCTAGAGCGGTGGGCGTCACTTCCTGTCTCCTGGCTAGGACGCATTGCCCTGATCAAAATGAATGTGCTGCCCAGGCTATTGTATCCTATCCAAATGATCCCCGTCTTGTTCTCTAAGAGAGTACTGAAGGACATAAATGGTTGGCTTACCTCTTTCATCTGGAACAAGCGCAGACCCAGGCTCAAGATGGCAGTGTTGCATCTGCCAAGCTCCAGGGGCGGCTTGGATCTACCTAATATTAGATTGTATCAGCTTTCTGCCCATTTAAGATTTGTGAGCGACTGGGTTAGGGGTAAAACCTCAATCTGGTCGGATATTGAGACAGCTCTGTCACAATGCAAACTGAGCGATCTATTATTTTGTAATGATTTTAACGGAATTAAGGCCCTTTGTACAAATCCTGTAACAATCAACACCCTAAAAGCGTGGCGAATTGTCCGCCGTCTTGAGGGAAGATCGAGAATAACATCAACCTTTACCCCTATAATGAATAACCCTGCTTTCCCTCCGGGTTCCTCGGACCCCAGCTTTCAACGTTGGTCTGATAAGAATATTAAGTCTCTTGGTGACCTTTTCTCGGGTGATGAACTCATGTCGTTTGAACAACTTACCAACAGTTACGGCTTGCCTAGACAGGATTTCTTTCGTTTTTTGCAAATATGACACTATATCACTCACAGTACAACCCTTGCTGAGCACCCTGAAGTATCTGATGTTGAGAAAATTTTGTTTAGGCAACAGCTGAAGGTGTCTCTGAGTTCATTTTATCATGTGCTTAATGCTTTGACTACCACTGATGCGCAGGGGATTAGAGGTGTGTGGGAGAGGGAACTGTCGGTAACCATAGATGAAGATAAGTGGGATACCGTTTGGTCTCTCGCAAAAAGGATTTCAATTTGTACTCGGACAAGAGCAATCCAACTTAAGATTTTACACAGATTGCATGTATCCCCTCACCGCAGACACCTCTTCAACCGCTCTCTTTCCCCTGTGTGTCTTAAGTGCAAAACTGATGTAGGGACTTTAACTCACTGTTTTTGGTCCTGTTACAAGCTTCAAGAATACTGGGCTGACATTACAGGTGAACTGGGGAAAATCTTCCACGTTGATATAGAGATGGACCCTTTATCCCTGATTCTAGGTCTTCCAAGTGACCGCCTAAAAGCGGCGGCCAACAAAAGATTGTATAACACTCTAACATTTGCAGCCAGGAAAAATATCCTCTTACAGTGGATCAACGATAGGACTCCCACTGTCTGTGGCTGGCGCAAAATAATTTTCGAACTGATTCCTCTGGAATACCTCACACACGTTATACACCACAGTGTGGGTCAGTTCTACGGGATGTGGCACCCCTTTTTGGACTATATTGGACCGGACCTTTCCGCTATCTTATTCAAAGGACTACTACGCACGTGATCATCACCCGGGCGCTGTAAGACTGACTCACCATCTCTTGTATGTTATATTTTGTATTTTGTATCTTGTATTATGCCTTATTTAAGAGCTGTTGTGTATGTTTTGTGTTTGTACTGTTTTGTTGTTCTGTGTCTAATGTCGAGACACTGTGTTGTTAAAGGAAAAACTGCAATAAAAACAATGATGAAGAAAAAAAAAAAATTAACTCCAATAATAATCCATCAAGACTTTGTGGATATGTTTTAATCTCTGTAAAGATTATTATAAAATGTTGTGAAGGTTTTGTTTATTTCAAAAGGATCTGTATTAGTAAGATAATAGTTTGCAGGTTTACTAGATTTTAGGCTTTTTCTCATGTTAACAGTAATTGAGGTTACAAACGTGGCAGGTCTTTCTTTTAATCACAGCTTTCTGTCACTCTGGAAACACTGTCATTTCTTCTCTTTCAGAGTCTGCTGAAGATATTCCATCAGTGCAAAAAACCATTCAGCAAGCTACAGTTCAAGCGAGCAAGCTCCTGCAGTCCCCCAACCAGGACTACAAGAAGTTAGAGGTCAGTGAAAACTCGACCGGAGTTTCCACAAATAATTCAGTTTAAAAGAAAGTATCATTAGATTCACCCAAAAAAGTTTTGTTTTTAAATAAATTATTGATTGATTGTTAACTGTGTTTTTGTTGTAGTTGAGTATGTGCTGTACATGAGGTGTACGTAGACTGGACAGTGTGCACCATGGCTGAGAACCTGGCTGATAATTATTATGGCCATTGATGGTTGAACCATGAAAACAGGGGTGTGGTGCAGTGGGATTGTAGTGGGAGCTGGAGTAACAAACTCCAGTGCTTCCTCAGTGATGGCTAACTTTTTTCTAAACCTAGGTAATTCCTTCGGCTGTTCCCACCTGGGCTCAAAGCTTTTATACTCTGCTGATATCGGATGTGTTTATCAGTGATCGAAAACAGAGACTGAGATTGTTATTATTGAGTTTGATCACACGTTAGGTGCATTAAACATCTGCTTTAATACTGTCCTAAAGTCTGAGAACAATCATCACTTCTTCACATATAAAAATGTTCTTCTCACTAGCACTCAGTATCCATACAGCCCCTTTTCTTTGAATAACACTGTACAGCTGCACAGCTAAACCCCACCATGTTAGTTTTGCTTGATTGGACAGTCTTGTTGTGTAAAAGTATTCTTGGCTTCTCAAAGTACATTTAAGTATGCCATGTATCCACTGTGACTCCAAACATGCCTTTTACACCCCGAGACTCAGCCTATAACGCCTTTTGTTTTGTGGGAATATTGTAACATTTTCCACATTGTGTGTTGTCTCTAGGTTTGTGAGCTCCCTGCTGGAGGAACCAGAGGTGGTAGTGACAGGAGCAGGCCAGGGCCTGGCTGGCAGTATAATCCACAGACTCTTCATCAGTGCTCAGAGGGTAACTCTCACTCTGCCTCCGTGTCCTTCCCACATCTTGCTGTCAGTTTCATGTATACAGTCATGTATTTGTCATCTATAGAGACATCTTTAGAGGTACACACACACACCAGTCAACCACTTATTCAATATCAGCATCAAGAATAGGTCGGTGTCCCGGTCCTAGAACAAGACATGAAGTCAGCGCTGTTTTATTTATATATACTTCATGTAGATGAAACTGGAAGGACGTGGTCAGCACTGATGTAAAGACGCGGTGTTTTCTGTCAGTGTCAGGAGAGTCTGCTCTATTGTAACGTTGTTTCTTCCTGAAACACACAATTGCTGCTGCTGTGCTGTGAAGCACGTTCAGAGCTATAAGAACCAGTCTGTTTAACTATCAATGAAAAATGAAGAATTATCAGTTTGACTGTGTGACAATTCTGCAGGAACAAAGTTGTGCAGCTCTCTCCACAGTGGAGCAGATCTCCTTCCTGTCTTTGACGCTTCTTTTTCTCTTTCTGCAGTAACAACTATTAATGTGCATTTGTATATGTTTACAGTGTTAGCAGAAACAAAGCTTTGGTGGCCGTGACTCCAGAGATGGAGCTGAGTATCTAATCGAATCATCGGTTTGTTCTTTAAGCCTTAAAAGTGTCCATGTGCTCCACACTGGATCCCAGATTGACTCTGATGCATCAACTGGAACATGAATCCAAAATCCTGCTCCTCACATTCAAGGTCTTAAATAATCAGGCCCCATCTTATCTTAATGACCTTGTAGTACCATATCACCCTATTAGAGCACTTCGCTCTCGCTCTGCAGGCCTACTTGTTGTTCCTAGAGTATTTAAAAGTAGAATGGGAGGCAGAGCCTTCAGTTTTCAGGCCCCTCTTCTGTGGAACCAGCTTCCAGTTTGGATTCAGGTGACAGACAAAACTTTCCTCTTTGATAAAGCACATAGTTAGGGTTGGATCAGCAACCTTGATTAGTCTGCAATAGACCCTGTGCACGAGAAAATGCTAACTTCCTGTTTTAAGATCGGATGCAGGGTTGTACATTTCCGGTAGCTTTACTTTGCGGTCAATTGCTGCTGCAAAGATGGACTCCAAAATCATGTCCAAAATATGAAAACAGAAAGATGGCGTTAAGTTACAAAGAGCAGAAGGTGGGAACACTCACCACTGCTGTGTCATAAAAAAAATCAAATGATCAGTTTTGAGGTTTGAAGCGTGCAGATCGATTGGTGGTTTACATCACTCAACACAAGCAGAACTGCATTACAGAATCAGAAGCACATCTCTGTATAGTGACAGTTCTTATGATTTAAACAGGCAGATGTTCAGCATTCAAACTACAGGTGAAGAATAGTCAAAGGTTTCCCTGCTAGTCAAGTACACACCTACACAGCATGTCAACAAACCGTGGTAAGGGTCTCTATGCATGAGTATTTACGAAGGGTATGTTGTGACGTACCTTCAAAATTACCGCGGTCCCTCGCTATAACGCGGCCTCGCTGTTTCGCACATTTTTTTTGTGCAAGTTTGCATGCTTATTTTTTTTTTTTTGCGCACAGCGCTTTGTGTTCTGCGTCCTGATTGGTTGCAGACTATTGTTGATCTCCTCCGTGCCGTCTCTCCTGTACAGTACAGAATCGCTGATTCATTGATTCATTAATGATTCATTGATGTTGAATTATCTCTCAGCTGCTCTGTTCTCATGTGCTGGACCTGAAAACACGGTTTGATCTTTGGTTTCTGTAATACTGGACTTATTTGTCTACGAAGGTTTGAACTTTGAGAGCTTAAACAAGAGAGAAACGTGTGAAAATGTTCATGTCTGTCTGAGTGTATAAAGTGTGTAGTGACGGGTTTTACCTTAAAACATTGATAATAACTGTAAAAAATAAAGTTGGCTACTTCAGATTTCACCTATCGCGGGTTATTTTTAGAACGTAACTCCCGCGATAAACGAGGGAGCGCTGTATACAAATACTGAGAAGTATAAAATTTGAATCCTGTCTCTCTCTGAGGCGCTGGGGGGAAAAATATCGACAAGTCGATCAACATCATCTACAGATGCATTCGACATCTCGAGAAATGTAAATCGCCACTTGATTCGTCCATTTGGTTGAAAAACCCGACCGTGAACAAGGAGCGAATATCACACCGGAAACTAAGCGCTATGCGCCGGAAGTAGCATATGCTAAGGCGCACAGGTCTAAGTTATAGGTCTAAGTTCCCCATAATGCACTGGGTGTTTCTTCTTCACTCAACATGTGTTAGTAGACCTCTCTGCATTCAGTCCGTCTGCCCCTCATCTATCGATGGATGTTTGTTAGAGGCTTTGGTTCCCACTGTCGCTCACAGACGGTCACCTAATGTTTCCCTGTGTTACTGCAGGGTCTTTGCTTTATAACATAGAAGCAGCTTGAGGTAACTGTTGTTGTGATGCTGTGTGTGTGTAATAAAGCTCCCTTACTGACAGTGGGTCACCACAGCTTGTAGCTCCATGTATTTGATGTGGCACGTTTGCCCTCGCTGACACAACCTTAAAGGGATTTGTGTGTATGAATAAAGTTTATTGTTCATACAGTTCATTGCCGTATGTCTGTGAAAGGCTGAATGAGGGTTGTAGCTCCCTCAGCAGCTGTGGAGCGATGGAGATGTGGTTGGTTAGACACGCTGCTTTAGTTTACACTACAAACCACACTCACCTGTTTAAACTCCTTTTGTGTTACAACCACCTTGTTACACTCAAACACCAGATGATGCATCTGAGCCAACTAAGGATTCACTGAGACTGAAGAAGCTCGAGATCATAAGAATTTGAGGCTCAGCTGATACAGTATCATAGGAGAATCCAACCATTGTATGTCAAGAGACTACAGGCAGTGAAAGCTCCATCTGGAGGAGGAACGACGTGGTTCAGAGCGTTGCCTCCTGCAGCTGGTGACATGTTCAGATTTCAGCTCTGTCGGTTAGAAAGTCTGTTTTTGTTTTTCATCTGTGTGTTGCTCTTTCATCCTTTTCTTCTTCCTGTTTCTTGCATCAAGCTGGCTGACTTCACCACTGATGAGGTAACCATGAGCAGTAAGCCTCGTGTCGCTCACAGTTACATTTAACATAGTGCGATAAACACACTCAGTCATTATAAGGTACATCCTCTAAAGGGTCACATAACAGACAAACAGGATAATAAAAATAATCTGGTTCTTTGCAGCGTCCTCAGATGAACAACACACGACATTATTACACGTCTCAGTATTTGTTACACTGAACACAAATATAAACACAACACTTTTGTTTCCATGAGCTGAACCGGATCCTGACTGGTTTTGCGACATGTGTGTCATTGTGCTACACATGTACGGCATATTTCAGAGTGGCCTTTTATTGTGGGCAGTCTCAGACACACCTGTGCAATATTCATGCTGTCTAATCAGCACCTTGACATGCCACACCTGTGAGGTGGGATGGATTATCTGCCATAAACAGATAATGTGGTCAACAATTTCAGTTCTAAAGTCACACAGCAAACCATTGTTATGGAACACAAATACAAACTGTGTTGATACATAATACAAAAAAATTGTAGCAATATGGTTTGAAATGCGTAAAGGTAGTGTGTTAGGGAGCAATTTATCCGACTCGTTTCCCTTTCAGTGTTCACACAACAAAGTAAATTCAGTGTGTTCTGAAATCAATATATTTCTTTTATGACTTTCAGGCTGGTAAGCAGGCAGGGCAGGTCAGAAGATGTCTTCATCATTTCTTCCTCATTAGCTTCCAGCAACTGCTTTTCTCTTCATATCTCCTGTAACACATTCACAACAGTTGATATTAACAGTGTTTAACCTGCTTTTTCTTTTCAGGTGGAAGTTTGGAAAGCTGTGAGGGTCTCGGGCAAGGAGTGAGCAAAAAACAGAGGCTCAGTTCTTTTCTCCTGTTCTAGTGGTGACATCTTCAGAGAGCTTAGGATAAGTGTCTCCTCCATATTTGGAGCTTCCCCCCTTCTGCACACACCAGAAGGTATGATTCACTCTTTACTTGTGGCAGACGAATCTGTAGGACAAAGAAAGAACATTACAAAAATATTTTCTTTAATCATTCATTAAACTGAATTGTACATCATGTTTAATTTGGCCATTAGAGGTAAAGTATTCTTGGGGAAGACTAAACCCCAAATTGCCCCAATTCTATTTATATAGCACCAACAGCATAACGGTCAGTCGGTGCCTTTTTATATTGCAAGGTAAAGAACCTGCAATACATATAACATATTACAGAGAAATCAGAGAAAAAATCAGTTTAAAAAAAAGACTTTAAGTGAAACTTGAAACTAACTGATTTGTGTCATCTGGCTTCATAGATAAATGTATGTTGTCTAAGGGAAGCATGTTTACCCACACAAGCTTTAATATATCAATAAATAACATTTAAATAAATGAATAATCCCCTTTTTACTAGTGGTATATTATTATGTCTGTAATACAATGTTATCATGAACATTATGAAATACTGCTCTGAGGTTCAACACAGAGATTAAACCCTGTCATAAGAAGATCGTAACATTCACTAGTAATGTGCTATGATACAAATCTAAATCCTGGATGAATTCATTCAAACAAGCCATTCCTCTACAAATGAATCACAGTTGATGTTTCTATTCCACATTTGATGATGAAAGTCTTTGAATAACCTTGTAGGAGTGTGGTCTAATAGACATTGATGCTTTGGATGAAGTAATTATTGAAGCTGACTTGGTAAGTTCAATAGGACCAAAAGTGTTTGAATACATGTCAGCAGTTAATAAAGTTGTTACACTTTCTAAGTACCTGGTGTTGCTGTGGTTTCTCTGTTGTGCTGTTGTTTGGTTGTTGTTTTTTTTCAGCAGGTGGCCAAGCAGATTTTCAGTGTGTGTGTCACACTGATCAGTGTCAATTTAGGATTCAATATCTAACCCAAGGATATTTGACAAGGAGACCGGATTAAAACATCAACACAACTGGACAAACCAGTCTACCTCATGAGCCACAGCCTCCCATAATTTTAATAGAAATCCAGTAAACCTTGCAGTGAACTCATATTTATCATTATACATCCTAGTAAGTATAGTGAAATAAAATGCATTCTTTTACAAAGTAGGAGCATTTACAAACACGTTTCATGAACGTTTAATTAAAAACGCGTCTTATTTCATAGTGTAATCATTACATAACTTTTTCAAAGCACACTTTGTCTTGAACCGCCCACTAATTATATTCACACTAAGTATATAGCCACACAATAATATCAGGGATTGTAACATTAGTCCCTTTATTGAATTCACACTGGGTCTTTATGGACTCACTAGCTTAGCTTAGCTTGTAACCGACTCGCTAGCACCATGACCTTTTCACCTATCCCTCATGCCCATTCTTGCGCAGGGTTTCAGATGTTTTTGTTACTTCTGTGCATCCTATAGCAGTAATGATACTTGTAATAAATGTAGTCTGTTTCATATGGAGGCCAGAATCACTGAAGGCCCAACTCCACACCCTTGAAAAACCCATAGCTAGCTAGTCCCCTGTTGGTGTGCCCAAAGCTAGCATAGGCACTGTTAGCGCTCCTCCAGCGGATTGTCCCGAGCTCCTGGGAAAACAGGATGGCTGGGTGACGTGAGGATGAAGCATAGTCCTAAACAGAAGACCTCTGTATATCGCCAACCTGTTCTTTTTCTAATCGTTTTTCCCCAATGGGCAACGTTTGCTGAGAAAAAAACTAATTCATAGATTTATTACTTCTAGACTGGACTACTGTAATTAGTTATTAGCAGCATGTCCTAAAAACTCCCTGAAAAGCGTTCAGTTGATTCAAAATGTTTTTGTCAGATCATTTCTCAATATTACTTACATTTACAATAATGGTTTATGCCGCAGTGGGGAATAGATTGTATCACAGTAGATGTCTTTCTGAAAGTGCTGTAACTACGTTTTAAAAAAAAAAAATTCATCCAATGTTATCATCTTTAACGCCATGTGGCTGTAGCTCAGGAGGTAAAGCAGGTCATATACTGATGCAAGGTTGGTGGTTTAAACCCTGGCTGTACCACTATGCATGCCTGAATATCCTTGGGCAAGATACTAACACTAAGTTGTTCTCCCATGCATCCATTGGAGTATGAATGAGTGTAATTGGTAGATAAAACGGACTTAAGCATAGAAGAATGTGATTGTGTGAATGAGGAATAAAGTGCTCTGGGAGAGTAGGAATCAGTCCTGTTACCATGTGCCAGTGCAGAGCAGCTACCTGAACTCTACTCCCACAGAGGTTGATTATCTTGTTAATAATTTTACATCTTTACTATGTACAACTCTGAAAAAGACCACTTCCAATCAGAAGTCCTTGACTCTCTGGTATAACTCTCAGACGCACACATTGAAGCAGATAATTTGGAAGCTGGAGAGAAAATGGCATCTAATTTAGAAGATCATAATTTAGCCTGGAAAAATACAACACATTACAATTCACCACTGAAGGAAACAAGAACAACCCTTGGTTTGTCTTCAGCACTGTAGCCAGGCTGACAAAAGTCAGAGCTCTGTTGAGCCAAACTTTCCATTAACCTTAACTAGTAATGCCATCATGAATTTCTTCACAAATAAAATTTGAACAGTTGGAGAAAAAAAATGGTTGCATGGTCGTTGGCCAGCTCCCTTGGTGGTCCAGGGTAGCTCGGACTTTTTGAGAACCTGGGGCCACGGCTTATACCAGGGTGGCCTCTGGTCCTCTGTGACTCTTGCCCTTTGGTTGTAGGCACTCCATCTGGGGCCTCCCTCCTGTTGGGATGGACGTGCAGGTGTTGCAGAGATGTGTGGCCTCTGGTCTTAGGTACTCTTGGGGGCTGCGGATGGAATGGATCTCCTGGATCTACCTCTGTCTGCCTCTGACTCCTGGGGGCTGTTATTGCAGCTTCCCACCCTTATTTTCAAGTACATTTCATGACAGAGACACAGACATTCACAGTCTCTTTCTCACAAACCACAAGACATCTGTGCATTTTCATATTTTTGTGTTCCAGGTGCTATATGTTTTTTCCAGTTGGTGATCCAGTGTGCATTTCTATTTGTACTGTATCCTTAGTTTGACCTCCTTCCTTTTTTTTCTCCTGCCTGTCCTGCCTTAGGATTTGTCATACTATAAAAGATATAGATATAGATCATTTAAGGAAAATGTGTTTGGCACAACAGTGCCTTCAGATCATAATTCTGATTGCAAAAGCTTCTAGACAGGACAGGATTTTTGTTTTAAAAAAAGAGTTTCAGTCAGGTTTCAGAGCTCATCACAGCACAGAAACAGCTTTAGTGAAGGTTAAAAATGATCTTCTTATGGCCTCTGACAGTGGACTCCTCTCTGTGCTGTCCTGCTATACCTCAGTACAGCATTCAATACTGTTCAATATATAATAATTTATTACAGCTTGCTTCCCTTGTGCAGTATCATTAGAAAGCACTGAGTACATTTTCACTGCTATGCAGCTTTATCTATCCAAAAAGCCAGATACCACACATCAATTTGTTAAACTGCCTGTCTTAATCTAAATGTCTTAAAGACATAAAGACCTGGATGACCTCTAATTTTCTGCTTCTAAATTCAGGTCAAACTGAGGTTATTGTACTCAACCCAAAATTTTAGATGTATGGTATCTAATCAGATGCTTACTCTCTGGATGGGGTTAGGATATGTTCTTTAATGATCACGTTAAAGAAACACGTAGGACTGCTTTCCTACGTGTTTCTTTAACGTGTAGAATGCAATATCTCTAAAATTGGAAATATCCTGTCTCAGAGTGATGCTGAAAACTAGTTCATGCATTTATTACTTCCAGGCTGGACGACTGTAATTCATTATCATCAGGAAGTCCTAAAAACTCCCTGAAAAGCCTTCAGTTAATCCAAAATGCTGCAGCAAGAGTCCTGACAGGGACTAGAAAGAGAGAGCAGATTTCTCCTGTATTGGCTTCCCTTCATTGGCTTCCTGTTAAATCCAGAATTCAAAATCCTGCTCCTCACATACAAGGTCTTAAATAATCAGGCCCCATCTTATCTTAATGACCTCATAATACCATATCACACTAATGGACTGCTTTGCTCTCAGGCTGCTGGCTTTCTTGTAGTTACAAGAGTAATTAAAAGTATAATGTGGTGGGATGGATGTGGATGGATATGTGTGTCTGTGCAGTTTCTGTGTGTGGGTCTGTGTGTGCATGTGGCTAGGAATGGGCCTTGATCCTCAGGGACATTGTTATTAGGGGTGGGGGATTCCCTTCCTGCTGCTCCTCACTGGTTGCCACAGACCTACCCACTTCCTCGGGATTTGAGCGCTTGGTGACTCCGGGGTACCTGACTGGGCGTTTTGGCGTGGTTGGTCGGCTCCCTTGGAGATGTGGTCTGGGGTAGCTTGAGAGCCTCTTTATCATATGGTGGAGCACAGCTGGGTTTTGGGTGGTTCTCGAACATCTCGGGGACTGTGGCTCCATCTGAGGCTCGTGTTGGGGTGGCCGGCCTCCAGCAGGGTTGACTGTCCAGTGCCTCTGGTCTGACACCCCCATCCGAGCTGTTGGAGCTTGTTCCGGGACCTCCCTCTTCTCTTGGCTGGGGTGGATGCATGGTTGTCATCGGGCTGTGTGGCCAGGTCTCTTAGGTGCCGTGAACAGTCAGGATCTCCTGGGTCTTTCCCTGTCTGCTTCTGGCTCTAGGGGCATGGCATTATTGCAGCCGCTCATCCTCAATTTTCAAGTACGTTCAATGACAAACACTTATACACAGGCACTCACATTGCCTGTCTCTCTCGCTCTCTCACACACACACACACAGAGGAAAATTGCATATTTGTTTGTTTGTGTTTTTGTGGTGTGTATCGTTTGTGTGTGCTTTGTTACAGCATCTATTCACTTCATCCTCAACCCCCCCCCCCTTTCTATTTTTCTGCTTTCTTCACTTATCTTTCACTAGTCTGGCCTTTACTCCTGTCTCGTCCTGCATAACATCTGCAAGACAGTCATATGAATAGTAAAATAAAGTAAACCAATAAAACAAAAACATTAGACTACATAGATTCTATGGTGCTTCCCTTGGGAAAGCAAATATGGTTAGCACAACAAAGTATTCAGAACATAATTCTGCTTGCCACAACTGCTGGACAAGACAGGTTTAAAAAAAAAAAGAAAAAAAAGAAACTACAATGGGAGGCAGGGCCTTCAGCTTGCAGGCCCCTCTGTGGAACCAGCTCTGAGTCTGGATTTGGGAGACAGACCCCCACTCTACTTTTTTGATTAGGCTTAAAATTTTCCTTTTTGACAATGCACACAAAGCAAATCGTTGCGGCTGGATTAACACTGTATTAGGTCAAGGCTGCTAGGGGGTTCCCATGATGCATGAAGAAGAGTGTTTCTTCTTCACTCACTATGTATTTATACACCACTCTGCATTTAATCATTGGTTATTATTAATCTCTGGCTCTCCTCTACAGTATGTCTTTGTTCTGTCTTCCTCCCCTCACACCTAACTAACTGGTCAGGGCAGATGGTTGCCCCTCCCTGAGTCTTCTTCCTGTTGAAAGGGAGGTTTTCTTTCCACTGTTCCCAAAGCACTTGCTTATAGGGGGTCATATGATTGTTGAGATTTTCTCTGTTTTGTCTATATTATTGTAGAATCTTTACCTTACAATAAAAAGTGCCTTGAGGCAATTGTTGTTGTGGTTTTACGCTATATAAATGAATTCAATATATAAACAATTTTAATGACAGTGACATTGCTGACAAATCTGTAGAAACTATATACTGACTTGCAAAATCTCAAATGATTTTTTGTAATCCACTACACCAAGTTCTGAAACTGTTTGAGAGCAGAGGTGATGTTATTTTCAGTATAAATAAATAGTACATTCAAAATCAACCCAAGACCCAAAAAGATATGAGCCCCCCAGAACAAAGCAAAACAATATTCTTTTATGTTTTGTACGGTGTCTTGTATATGAAATGAAGTATCAAATAAAAACATTTCACTGAAGACGTGTTGAAGCTTTGACATATTGTTGAACATCCCATAATTTAAACCTGAAAAATAATGTTAGGCCAAACAAGGACAGTCTTTCCCAGAGTTATTTTAAGGAGACTTGCAAATTACATATTTGTTGAGGAAAAATCTATTCTACTCAACCAATGTGGAAGTTAAATGGGAGACACAGATTCATTTGATTGATGTTCCCGATCTTTTTTTTACTCTTTTTACTCAGACATTCTAATGTAGAACACTAACTGTAACTGATACAATATTTCTATAGCATTATGTCTGTACCCTGTGGAACAGGAGCAGGTGGCGGTGGAGAGGAATCACCAGTGGGTAATGGCAGGCTGGAGGTGCTTTCCTTCTCTGTAACAAATGCAAGTTTTCAATAGTGAATGTACACAGAGACTATGGGTAAGCTAACTGTGACAACCACTGTAATAGTTTATCAAATACATTGGAGAATCAAACAGATACATGCTTGTTTTTAAAAAGTGCTTTGTTTCTCATGTCAGGCAGAGAAAGACAATATGAAAGTGGATTAAAGATAGGCTTACATCCCTTGTTGCTTCCACACAGTGGGCAGGCAGAGCAAGAGATGATGGGCAGCTACTCAACTCTGTCATTGGATGAGAGAGAGGAATGTCAGTGTTTATGATGTGTGTGCACTGTTGCAGGCATTTGGCTGTTTGTGTGCACTGTTTGCCATCCACATTTGTAGTAACACAAAGAAGAGAGAGAACCGATTAAAAAACAGTACGTATATGAGATGAACAGAAAGAAAAACAATGCGTGTAAATAGAGGAAGAAAGCAGGTGGGTGAAAGCTGTGAAGTCAAATTGACTACTCACTTTTTTAATAGCCCCAAATGAAGCAAGGCACATGCTTTATGTCACAGGTGTCGAACTCCAGGCCTCGAGGGCCGGTGTCCTGCAGGTTTTAGATGTGTCCTAATCCAACACAGCTGATTTAAATGGCTAAAAGATCTCCTCAACATGTTTTAAGTTCTCCAGAGGCCTGGAAATGAACTAATCATGTGATTCAGGTGTGTTGACCCAGGGTGAGATATAAAGCCTGCAGGACACCAGCCCTTGAGGCCTGGAGTTTGACACCCCTGCTTTATGTGTACATGCTTTTGCACCACATTTATCCATCAGTATCACTGATCTTTAAAAACCTCATGACACTGTATTAAGATCCAATTTTCTGCATACGAGCGGTATCTTTAGAATGGCTTTTTATCACCATGTTCTGACTGAGGCCTCCAATATAAACAGACATGTCCGGGATTGTACAGCACTTTGTTTATTCATAGTGGATCAGTGTCGTCTGGAACTCATTCAAGCCCACATATGTTTTTCAGGACAATACAGTGAGTTATACAGTATCTCACAAAAGTAAGTACATTTTTGTAAATATTTTGTTATGTCTTTTCATGGGACAACATTGAAGATTTGGCACTTTGATACAATGTAAAGTACTCAGTGTGCAGATTCTATAACAGTGTAAATTTGCTGTCCCCCTAAATAACTCAGCGCACCATTAATGTCTAAACCGCTGGCAACAAAAGTGAGTACACCCCTAAGTGAAAATGTCCAAATTGTGCCCAATTAGCCATTTTTCCTTCCTGGTGTCATGTGACTCGTTAGTTTTACAAGGTCTCAGGTTTGAATGATGAACAGGTGTGTTGAATTTGGTGTTGTTGCTCTCACACTCTCTCATACTGGTCATACTGGAAGTTTAACATGGCACATCATGGCAAAGAATTCTCTGAGGATCTGAAAAAAGGACTGATATTCTATACAAAGATGGCCTAGGCTATAAGAAGATTACCAACACCCTGAAACTGAACTGGAGCACGGTGGCCAAGACCATACAGCAGTTAAACAGGAGAGGTTCCACTCAGAACAAACCTCGCCATGGTCGGCCAAAGAAACTGAGTGCACATGCTCAGCCTTATATCCAGAGGTTATCTTTTAAAAATAGATGTATGATTGCTGCCAGCATTGCTGCAGAGGTTGAAGGCGTGGAGGGTCAGCCTTTCAGTGCTCAGACCATACGCCGCACATCACATGCCTGTCATCCCAGGAGGACGCCTCTTCTAAGGATAATGCACAAGAAAGCCCACAAACAGTTTTCTGAAGACAAGCAGACTAAGGACATGGATCACCTGTGGTCTGATGAGACCAAGATAAACTTATCTCAGATGGTGTCAAGGATGTGTGGCAGCAACCAGGTGAGGAGTACAAAGACAAGTGTGTCTTGTCTACAGTCGAGCGTGGTGGTGGGATGTCATTGTTTGGGGCTGCATGAGTGCTGCTGGCACTGGGGAGCTACAATTAATGGAGGTAACCATGCCATTAATACACAGTACATGCCACCATGTACTGTGACATACTGAAGCAGAGCATGAACCCCTCCCTTCAGACACCGGGCCACAGGACAGTATTCCAACATGATAACAATCCAAACACACCTCCAGAAAGACCAGTGCCTTGATAAATAAACTCAGGGTAAAGGTACGTGACTGGGCAAGCATGTCTCCAGACTTAAACCCCATTGAGCATCTGTGGGTGATCCTCAAATGGAAGGTGAAGGAGCAAAAGGTCTCTAACATCCACCAGCTCCGTGATGTCATCATGGAGGAGTGGAAGAGGAGTGGCACCCTGTGAAGCTCTGGTGAGCTCCATGGCCACAGGGTTAAGGCAGTGTTGGAAAATAATGGTGGCCACACAAGATATAGACACTTTGGGCACAGTTTAGACATTTTCACTTAGGGGTGTACTCACTTTTGTTGCCAGTGGTTTAGATATTAATGGCTCTCTGTTATGTTATTTAGAGGGGACAGCAAATTTACACTGTTATACAAGCTGTACACTGAGTACTTTAAATTGTATCAAAGTGTCATATCTTTAATGTTGTCCCATGAGAACATATAACAAAATATTTACAAAAATGTGAGGGGTGTACTCACTTTTGTGAGATACTGTATTTATTTCCATGTGTCTTACTAAAATACCTGGATTAACTGGACTAAATTTAAAATACATCTTTATCTTAACATGGACTAGACTTCTGTCTATTTCCCTGCTTTCATAAATGGTCACATAAATATTGGTTGACTGATAAAAGTCGACAAAGATCTTCACCATGTCAGAATGATATTGACTGTACTTAAACAGAGGTAGACTGTATGGACTGATGTTGATGACATGAAGATGATTGTGTGGTGAAGGTTGCTCACTTGCCTGTCTTCTTGGGGATTCTCCATTCCTGCATTTCTTCCCTTAATCTATCCATTTCTTTCTCCAGCTCACAATATCGCATCTCTGCTTCATGAAATGGTCTGTAGGATAAAGTAAACTCTGTTCAGTGTCTTATTCTAAAAATGAATTTTAATATGTTGCAGTTACGTCATAGTTAGGGTTTCAAAGTTGATCTGCAGTCAAAACCCTAAATTTTAGCATTGTAAAAAAAATACCTCATACTATTTAACGAACCTTTAAAACCTGTCTGTACTTGACAATGCTATCTACAATTCAGTTTTGAGATCCCTTCCCTGGCGCATCAATCCCCACTCACATCTTGCGTCAGGTGACCTCAATGGGTACATATTAGGGTGAGGCAAGCTCTCACAATGGTTTCACCCAAAGCCTCTGCTGACAATGACCCACGGCTTTTATCACACCTTGGCTCATGTGATGAGTCACATGATTAATATGACCCTCTTAAAGGATAACACCGACTGGGGATTAAATACCTGGGATGCTCCACCATTTGATTTTAGAACTGAAGAAGCTTCTCGGATGAGAGGTGAAATGTCTTCAAGAAAATTAAACAAGTCTAGTTGCTTTCTTTCCAAGCTCCTTAGAAAACCATGACCTTGCTAACTGAGAACCTATGGAAGCAGAGTCTGGGGAGAAGGGGGACAACTTGCCCATCACTGGGGTTTAGGTCACTATGTGGTTAAGCAACTGCACAGTAACAGAAAGGCTCCTGGAAACTTTTCATGTTGTAGGACTGTCTGACACATCTCCACAACATTGCATGGAGGTCTGGGACAGTGCCTCTGGACTGGCAGACTGGAGTGGTTCCCCTGTTTTAGGAGAGGGACAGGAAGGTGTGCTCCAACTATACAGGATCACACTGCTCAACCTCCTTGGGAAAGTGTATGCCAGGATACTGGAAAGAAGAGTCTCTCCATTAGTCAAACCCCAAATTGAGGAGGAACAATGCAATTTTCATACTCGCTGTGGAATACTGGACCAGCACTTTATACTCTCGAGGTTATTCATGGGAGTTTGGCCAACCAGTCTGCATAATGGATTGGATTTATATAGCGCTTTTCAAGGCACCTAAAGCGCTTTACAATGCCACTATTCATTCACTCTCGCATTCACACACTGGAGGCAGCTACAGTTGTAGCCACAGCTGCCCTGGGGCAGACTGACAGAAGCGAGGCTGCCATATCGCGCCATCGGCCCCTCTGGCCAACACCAGTAGGCAGTAGGGTAAAGTGTCTTGCCCAAGGACACAACGACCAGGACAGAGAGCCCAGGGATTGAACCGACGACCTTCCGGTTACAGATGCGCTTCTCAACCCCCTGAGTCACGGTCGCCCCTACGTGTGTTTTGTAGACATTATACCAATCCCTTTGAATATCCTGCGGGGAGTGCTTTGTGGGTATTGGGTGTGTGGCCAGTTGTTATTCAGTCCCTGTAGCGAGAGCTTGGTTTGTATTGCAGGCAGTAAGTCAGGCTCATTCCCTGTGGGTGTTGGACTCTGCCAGGGCTGCCCTTTGTCACCAATTCTGAGCCTAGTTTTTATAGATAAAAGGTGGTTCTGTTGGGTTCATCAGGTGGTGGCCTGGTGGTGGCCTCCAGCTCGCACTGGAGTTTGTCAATGACAAACAGCAAACACCATACGAGGCTGAAAACTATAGACACAGTGACCTCTCTTCCCCTGAGCTTCAGATCTTTGGACTAAGTTGTCTCTTTCAAAAAATAACTCAAAACTAATCTTTTTATACTTGCATTTAATAAAGTTTTTTTTTAATGTATGGTATTTTCTTGTGAAGCATTTTGTGATCTTTGTCTTGAAAGGTGATATACAAATAAAATTTTACTTACTTGCTCGCTTTATCATTAACAGTATAACTGAGAAAACAATAAGAATTTCGCAATATAGCGCACTACAATTTTTTTTTCTTCTGAATGTCTTTTTGTTATCTTGTCTTCCAGTTTTGTTTTTTGGTTGTTTTTTTTTTTTCTTTACCTTAGTTGGGAGCTTATTTACATTATCTTCAATTGCTGAGATTCTCGTTTCAACCTGCATGATTCTTTCCTGATCAAGTCTTCTGGAACTGGAAAACTTGCCAATCCCAGGGCTGATCAACTTAGAGTTCAAGTAAACCTACTTGATCTGCTTTACAGTTCATGGAAGTTATTTATGGCCTAATGAAGGAATAAATGTCTAATACTAATACTCTAATACAAGTGGTCAGGTGTTAAATGTCACAGTCAATATGTATTTCAGAACAGATTTCAGAAGTCCAGTGGTGGTAAATAGTGCTGGATTGATTTTGTTACCACATTTCATAGTCACCATTATCCGTACGTAATATCTCAGCACATAAATTAACATGCATTGATAACAATTAGCCAGATGTCCATGATGTTAATGGCCTTTTGACCTCAAAAAGGAAATGCAAAATACACTGCAGCTTTTTCATATTGAAATATTTCCTTCAAGGACCAAACCAAACCATTTCCATATTAAATTTTTCTGAAAAAACTTAAGATTTAACATCCAATGAAGTGTAATAAATAAAGCCTACTGTAAATTGAGAAGAGATAGGAATTATATTCAGATTATGTAGATGGACTGCAGATGAGATTATATTAGCTGATACCTCTGCAAGTCTTCATCAAGTCCTGATATCGCCTCCTCCACTGTGGTGGTGTGGGTGGATGCAGCAGCATCTTGGTCTAAAGTAAGTGGAAGCTCAAACAGTGGAGGCAGATTGTCTGGTAGATTGTCTGTAACTTTCCATAGCTGACTCTGAATTTAAAGCACATGCAGATCATCAGTGGGATAAAAAGGAAAGTCCACTGACTATGATAATTACATGATCATAGGTGTCTTTAAATGGAAGCTCTGAGGTGTATGCAGTTTCTAGAGTGAGATCGACTTACCAGTTTTTCGAGTCCATACAGATTCTCACATTCCCTAAGCTGGGTGTGGTTTATCTGCATCATGATATCTTGACTGCGGTCAACAGCACCTGTCTGACTATAAAATATAGACAAAATAAAGAAGTATATTATAAGAAAAGTAATTTATTCCCTACAACAACTTTACCATGGGGATACTACACCCTGTATATAGGGACCTAGGGACTTCTGAAGATCCCCAAAGAAGGCGCCCTTTCAGAGCCAAACTTGGCAATATAAACTCACCCACCTAGAATCCTGCCAGACTTGCCACCATCTTAGTTCTGCTTATGGGGAACACACCCTATCACACCAAAAACTTCACGGTCTTCACCAACAAGGTCTGCAAACTTACACTGACTTTAAAAGAAAACATAGTGTCCTGTGATATGGTCTCACTTTTCACTTGTATACTTACATCCAAGGCAGTGGAGACTGTCAAAAAACAACAACAGCAAGACAGTTCCTTTCGCAACAGAACCAATGCCATGTGCCATGGGTTCCCCAGTCTCACCCATTGTAGCCAAACTTTACATGGAGGAAGTGTAAAGTAAACCACTTTGCTACCTCTTAAGGATAGTACCTAAGAGGTAGGTGACCCACTCTACTACCTGAGCTACAGCCACTGGTAGGTATGATGTATTTGTGAATGACACCTAAAGAGTAAAATACTTCAACAATTGTTGAACTAAGGTGGTGGCTTAGTTCAACAATTGTTGGTGGCTTATAACACCAGCTGTCAACTGCCTATAATGAAGTCTTTCATCCCCACTCACACCTTGCTACAGGTGACCTCAACAGGTCACATGTTAGGATTGGACACGGTCTCACGGTTTCTTTTTCTTTTTTTTTGTTTTTGTTTTTTGTTGTTGTTGTTGCTTTTTTCCCAGAAACACCTGGTGCATTAGCTCTGCGTTGTTTTTCACACCTTGATTAACACGATTAATAGTGGGTCAACCACCACATCCAAAGGGGACAGACCCCTACTGTGGTTTTAATAGCTCATTCAAACCTTTGGCTTTAGAACTTAGGAAGCCTGAGGGGATAAGGGTAAGGACATAAATCAACTGGTAAATAGAGAGCTTCGCTTAAACGCTCTCCTTTAGAGATAGGGCGAGGAGTTCAGCCAACTGGGAGGGGCTCAGAGTAGAGGAGCTACAACTTCACATGGAAAGGAGCCAGTTCAGGTGGTTTGGGCATTTGATTAAACTGCCTCCTTGGTGAGGTCTTCTGGGAGGAGGCCGGGGGCAGACCCAGGACACACTGGAGAGATTACATCTCTCGACTGGCCTGGGAACTCCTTGGTTTTTCCGTAGAGGAGGTGGTTGGGGAGAGGGAGGTCTGGGCTTCTCTGCTTAGGCTGCTGCCCCTGCGACCCAGCCCCAGATAAGTGGAAGAAGTTTGATGTGAAAGGTAGTTACGGTAAGTTAGCTGAACTACATAAGTTAAACTTGAGTTCACCTGGTAGCAGTGTAAGAGTATCCAACAAAAGCCAAGTGTACTCCTGTTGGAGCTCTGTCCATTACATCAGATAGTGTCTCCTGCAAAACATAACAGATTTCAAATTTTTCATGCAAACAACCACCAACTGCTCTTATTTTGTCAGAAGCTACACACATTTCCCATGTTGACCACACCGGCAGCTTTATAGGATTAGGTTGGTTTATTTATTAATGTTATATGCTGGCTATGAAAGTTAACCAAATATGTTTATATGAGACTTATGCCAGTGTATGGCACACACAAATACTAAATGAAAATTCTTTTAAGTTACCATTTCACTAAGACAGTCGTCGAGGATGTCAAAGTTTGATGTGTCAGTTGGATTAGAGACTTCAGGCAGGAAAGGTGCAGGGACTTTATGCAGGGAACTCCAGTCCAGTCCACTGAAAAACTGATGATTCCTAAATTCACTGGAGCCTTTCCTTCCAAGACGGACTTCCCTGTCACAGATCAGTTCATTGATGAAGGAACGAGCCTCCTTTGAAATCTCAGGGCCAGAAGAAGGAAACTCAAAATACTCCTAAGGGTTATCAAAAAAGGTAACAATTGAAGAAAGTTGTTAACTTTGTTGTTTTTTCTAGCAACATTATTTTGAGTGCTTTGATGCTGTTAAAAACTATGCTGTTAAAAATTATGATCCTGGCCTTGTTTTTCTGAGCATTCCATAAATTCTTGGTTTGTTTATGTGGCAGAGTGTGGTTTGTGGCTCAGCTGCACTGGGTTCAGGGTGTGGTGTCAGGGGAGCCCAGGCAGAGGATCTTAGCCTGCCCACAGCAGCCAGGAGCAGGTTAGTGGATGTCCACTGGGCAGTAGTAGACCGCTTGGGCGTCACGCCAGAGGACTATTGCTGGCGTTTCCAAGAGGGGACGTTTCTTCTCTTGGACTTTTTGGATTTCAGCAGCTATTCAATAAACTGCTTGCCATAAGTTAAACCCAGTTTGCCTCCCCAGGTCTGCATTTGGGTCCTCACTTCTCGTCTTCCATCTTATGACAAACTTTTACACAAATATAAAAGTATACAGAACCTATAGCTATACACTTGTTATTATATTTATATACAGTTACTTCAGAAAGTATCCATATTCATTTAACTTTTGTAGATTGTATTTTAGATTTAATTTAAAGCCCAATTGTGCTCAATTCCACACTTATCCAGTCCCTCTGTCAAAGTGTCAGTAAACAAGCATATAGTTAGGGCTGGACCAGGTGACCCTGCATCCTCCCTTAGTTATGCTGCAATAGACGTAGGCTGCCGGGGATTCCCATGATGCATTGAGTTTTTCCTTTCCAGTCACCTTTCTCACTCACTATGTGTTAATAGACCTCTCTGCATTGAATCATTTCTGTTATTAATCTCTGTCTCTCTTCCACAGCATGTCTTTTATTCTGTCTTCCTTCTCTCACCCCCAACCGGTCGCAGCAGATGGCCGCCCCTCCCTGAGCCTGGTTCTGCCGGAGGTTTCTTCCTGTTAAAAGGGAGTTTTTCCTTCCCACTGTCGCCAAAGTGCTTGCTCATAGGGGGTCATATGATTGTTGGGTTTTTCTCTGTATCTATGAAGCGCTATATAAATAAAATTGAATTGAATTGAATTGAAAACTTCAGATTGCCTTTGCTTGACAGAAAAAGCATTGCATGAATAGACTAAGGTGGTCAGTTTGAATAGAAACTATTATGTAATGGCCAGTTAATATACATTTAACATGAAACAAAATAATAATTGTGTTTATGAAGCTTAGAACAACTATGACCTCATTCCTTTATCAGAAATTACATGAAGGTTATTATGAACTTGATAAGTCAACCAAAGGTTTTTAAACCACCTATACATCATGGTACTATAACCCTTGAAAAAAATGTACTTTAAGTTTCTCCACTGACTTATGAAAAACAAAACTGAAACAAACAGACAATCCAGACTAGCAGTGCTTATTTCTGTTTACACTGCATCATAGATATTAAACTGGTGCCATTATGCTATACACACTAGGTTGTATAAACAAATGAATAAAAACAGATTTAAACATTTGGAAATATTTAGTTACAATTTTTGTTTCAGTCCGGAGAATTACACTCAGATACTGTCTTCTTTAAATACCTAACCTTTTTGGTCTGGATAAAGTGATAAAGGCCCATTTGGTCCATTATAATTGTTGAATTATGTGCCAAAATTGCATTTTGTTATTTTGTTTGTTTTACCAGCACACAGACGGATCATTAAAAATACTTGCAACAGAAGTGAATGGAAATCTGCCATCGCTATTAAAATGTGTGCAGAAATTTTATTATACTCCAAATTTTAATTTTGGCATTTATATGACATTAAAGCTATTTGTATGTACCTGAAAGTGAATGATCTTGGCATATGTTTCAGAGATGGACTCTGCATAGAAAGGTGTGGTCCCCAGCAACATCTCATAAGCACAAATGCCCAGAGCCCACCAGTCACACTCAGGACCATAACCTCCACCTCCCTCAACTGCTCTTAAGATCTCTGGAGACAAATAGTCTGGGGTCCCGACTGCTAAAGACGAGTGCACCTGCAAAGAAAAGAAGATAGATTTAAAAAAAAAAAAAATAGAAATAACTAAAAGCCATGACCTGCTTCAAGGAAATACTAGAATGTAGCAAAATCATCACTGCGTGTTTTTAGTCCTGTCTTAAAAATGAACAAATAAGGAAGCTCCATGACAAGTAAACTGTGAGTTTTTGTTGTTGTTGTTGTTGTTGTTTGTTTTTGTTTTTTTAATTACAGCCAAGGAGGTCAGATGCGCCCTCCCTCTGAAAGCAGTCTTGTCACAGACAAACAGAAGAAAATGGTATTGAGTTGAAAAGGAACACAATTTGTCCCGTACTTCAGCTAGAATGAAAAAAAGACTCAAAGCTGGAGTTATTAAGTGTCTTTACGCTGCGCAGCTGCCTCTTCTTCTCTCATTCTCTCTCCCTCCCTCTCCTGTTGCTACTTCAATCGTGAAACTGATCAATGATCAGCTGATTGGCTTTTCTCTCTTGTTTGTTTATCGCCCACTTTGCACCAGAAAGAGAAAACCAGCGGATGTCGCGCTAAACAACAGCAGCAGGTTTAAGCTCGATAAGCTGTTGTTAGAAATGATTTAATATTACTTTCTAGTATCAGCTGATGTTTGCTGGGTCTAGCAAAGTTTTTCCAGGGGGGGCAGGTAGGGCATTAACAGGGATTGGGGGGGCACAAAGAAATACTTTTCTTTCTTATTCTCATTTAAAATGTCTAGCTTTTAATAAATAATTATCTGACTCTTACAGCCAGAGTGGTCATAATGTAAAATGTATAGAAAACATACATATATACCAACAAGACAGTGTGCATCACTGTCACAACACCATTTGTGTTCATTCAAAGGCTTCATGGCTTTTCCTATAATACCTGGTGGGCTGGTCTCTAGTCAAAATGCCCGGGCCGATTTTTTTGTCCCAGTCCAGCCCTGTCCGGGTCAAGGGATGTGCAGACCTTCCTCTCTCCAGGTATTCCATGACATATTGTAATCTTTACTGTAAAACTAGACTGTTGCTATGAGTTAGTTTAAGAATGTAACTGAGAATGTATGAGAGCACTACTTTTAGGAGACAGTGTTGCTTTTTATGCACATCTTTTTTTGTGAAAACTAATGTCTGTCTGTCTGTCCGTTGTTACTTGCACACAATGAACTCTCACCATCCCATCATCAAGTAGCCTCAGACAGGAACCAAAGTCTCCCAGTCTAATATGCCCATCAGCTGTCAACAGGATGTTGTCAGGTTTGATGTCTCTGTGTAAGAAAACAGGTAAACAGGGCTATTTAACCTCTAAATGTCAGATTTCATTAACAAAAAAAGTCATTATGATCAAATGATTATAGTTTGTTTATGTTAGTCAGTTTTAGGAGAGAGCTAATATTAATATTTGAACCTCATATCTCTGATACATATATTTTAGATAATGTTTCTCTGCAAACTCTGTATGACTGTAGCCCTAAATAAGAAAAAAAAAGTAAAAAATCAATAAGCAGTCTACCTGTGCACATAACCCAGTCTATGGACTGAGTCAATGGCCATAACCATCTCTGCCAAGTAGAACTGAGCCATGTCCTCAGGGATCCGATCCCCAAATTTACTGAGGAGAGTCAGCAGGTCTCCACCTACATAATAATCCATCACCAGGTACTGAGTGAGAAGGGATTGGAAGGTTGTGAAAATTAGTAATCGGATTCAAGTTAAATATAAAATGCTAAAATGTAGACAACACATTTGTAAAACATATTTATCTGATTGACCATGTATAAACATACCAGGTAGTTATCATCTTGAAAGGCATAGTGCAACTCTGTGATCCAGCGTCTGTCACCCCTTAACAAAACTTCCCTCTCTTCTTGGTAACATGCTGTCTGTGTAAAGCATGAAGAGAACTCGATGCCAGACAAATGAAAAGCAGCAGGCAGAAAAATATAATGCTGAATTATCAATAACAAAAACCTTATAGATTTAAAGTTTGAGTCCCCATTATGTTGTCGTAACCCTATTCTTAGTGTTGTGAATGTGAGGTTATCTGTGCTTGTGTACCTCTCCTCGCCTCAGCATGTCCCACTTATTCATAATCTTCAGAGCATACACTTGTTGTGTGTTTCGCATCTTTGCCACTGCGACCTGTGGTAGTGACAAGACCAAAAGCAGCACAATAACCACTTAAACGATTGCATGCACAAAACAAGAAGACTGTCATAATTGGTGATTTGTCTAAAACATTCTAACAGTGAGAGATGGTCATGTTCTGTACCGAATTATGTACAAATGAAACATTGCTTATTGGAATATTTGAATGTTTTGACAAACACTCATTCACCTGCCAAATATCAGAATACTTCTCAGTATAATAGTTCAAAGCATTGCTTTGGGGAACTTTTTTTTGTTCTTTTGGTTGCTCTTTTTCAATTCAGTTTGTTCAACTGAGTTCTATTTATATAGTGTCAAATCACAACAACAGTGTTGCCTCAAAGCATTTTATACTCTAAGGTAAAGACCCTGCAATTATACAGAGAAAACAGAGAAAACCCCAACAATCTGATGACCCGCTACGGGCAAGCACTTTGGCAACAGTGTGAAGGAAGCCAGACTCAAGGAGGGGTAGTCATCTGCTGCAACCAGTTGGAGGTGAGGGGAGTAAGACAGTAAGAGAGCCTGATGATTAATAATAACTACCTGCAGAGTGTTGTATAAACACATAGTGAGTAAAAAGAGATGAATGAAGAATTCTCAGTGCATCATGGAAAGCCCCCAGTGGCCCAAGCTTATTGTAGAATTAATTAAGGGAGGAGTCAGGGTGACCTAATCTAGCCCTTACTATATGCTTTGTCAAAAAGGAACATCTTAAGCCTAATCTTAAAAGTAGAGAGGGCATTTGTCTCCCAAATCCAAGATGGTTTCACAGAAGAGGGGCTTGAAAGCTAAAAGCTCTGTTTGCAATTCTGCTTTTAAATATCCTAGGAACAGAATCAGAATCAGAGAGACTTTATTTATCCCCAAAGGAACTCCAAGTAAGCCAGCAGTCTGAGAGTTAAGTGCTCCTTTGGGGTGATATGGTACTATGAGGTCTTTAAGATAAGATGGGGTCTGATTATTCAACACTTTGTAGGTGTGGAAAAGGTTTTTAAATGTGATTCTGGATTTAACGGGGAGCCAATGAAGAAAAGCCAGGATTAGCAAGATATGCTCTCTTTCTAGTCCCTGTCAGTACTCTCTATGCATGTAATGAATTACAATTGTTCAGCCTACAAGTAAAAAATGCACGACCTAGTTCTTCAGCATAAATCTGAGACAGGATGCTTCTAATTTTAGAGATATTGCACAAAGATATTGCTGCAATGCACTGTGTTGGTGCATGGCAATTAAGAAGAAGTAGGTGGCAGAATTATATCCTTAAACATAGTTTAAGAACAAGATCCAGAGTGTGATTAAAGTGGTGGGTTAGTTCTATTCTGTTTTGAGCAAAGGCAATTGAGCCTAATAATCAATTAAAGGCCATCTTGATGCTGTCATTTTCAGTATCTGCACTGATGTTTAATTCACCAACAATAATTATTTTCTCTTAGCTGAGCACTAAATCAGATAAGAAAGTCTGAGAAGTAAAGTACAAAAGCCCAGGTGGATGATAGGTAACAACAAATAATAAAATAATAAAATACTTTAACCCTAAGTCCTCAAAAACACATCCACCTTTGATCCTCGAGCCAAAAAACGGCCACACCCAAAAAAGTGCTATAAAAATGTTATATATTAATATTTTTTTCCACTTTAAATGAGTCAGTCTTTTAAAACTACTTCTGCCTGAAATATATAAAGTTTTAATCATATTTCGGGGGTTTTAACCCTTTAAATCCCAGTTTCTTTACATGAGCGCACTGGTTTTTTAGCCGAAAAAAACAAAAAACTTAAAAATTTTCCAGAAAATACATTTGAAGTAATATTTGATTGTTATTATAATTAGGCCTTTATATGGGACAAAAATTGCCACCAACATTCATTTTGATCCATCATTCTTTTTTTTTTTTTGCAGGGGCAGTAAATATCATGTTTTCACGTTTTTCCATCACTAAATGCTTATTGCCTTGTTGTTTTTTAAAATAAAATAAAAAAACTATGTAAATAAAAATACAAGATCACTTTGAACCAGAAAAACATTTATTTTAGAAGGATAAACTTCAACATTTATGTTGTTGGGAATGTAGAAATGTCATTTCCTCTACTGCCAGACTGGCTCGATTTATGTCCACAATATAGTCCACACAGTCACTGTAAAATGAGACGTCAAGGAGGTTGTGGAAGCCACCGATTTATTCTCCTCCTGCAGGAGTAGGTGCCAACAACCTAACAAAAAATGAAAACAAAACAAAAGAAAAAAATCCTGTGTATATTTTGGACAAGAATGGGCAAGAATGAAAAAAATGCGTGCGTAACTGACACGTAATGACACGTACCTTTTTGCCCAAATCTTTATACCATATTTCGCCGGCTTTTTTGGAATGTACTCCCTGAAGCTGCACCTGCCTCTGAATGGGACGAGTTTTTCATCCACACAGGTCTCTGTCTGGACGCACAGCATCTGCAGGTGGTGCGCCCACACTATGAAGGCAGCCATCTGGCAGCCGTTGGTATAGTTTGTCTTCATGTCATCGGCATCGCCTGTCATCATGCCGTCAAGCGCAGCGTCCTGATGTGATGAAACCTGTTGTGGGACATCGTAGCCCAGATTTCCCACTCGAGAGGCAAAGGATTGTTTCATTCTTTGACCTGTAAACACCGGCCAAAGTGAGCAGCCCACGTGAGTAGCACAAATTTCCTCTGTCCATATTTCGCTATTCTGCGCCTCCCGTATGGTCATAAACTTGATCCCTTAGGAGCTGTGCACAGCTGAATATAGTTGCATATCCAGAGACAAAGAGGAGTTGAAAAGGGTGCAGAGAGAGCTGAGGGGACTGATAAGGAATGGGAAGGACAGCTACAGGCAGAAGATGGAGAACCAGCTTCAACAAAACAACGTTGGTGAAGTCTGGAGAGGCCTCAGAACCATCTCGGGCCACAAACAGCAGAACTCTCTGCCTGGGAGGGATGTGAGATGGGCAAATGAACTGAATCATTTCTTCAACCGATTTGATTCAGCCATGAGGCAGTCTGCAACATCGGCTGCAGACTCACCCACCCCCACTGCTGCTGTTCCACCTCTGACACCTCAGACACTTCACACCTCCTCTATTCACCCTGCTCACTCCTCCCCACCCCCAACAACAGCATCCAATACACACTCAACACAAGGCTCCAGCCTGTCTCTCTCAACCACCCAGGTTAGGAGGGAACTGAGGAGGATTAATGGCAAGAAGGCAGCGGGCCCAGATGGCATCAGCTCGAGGGTCGTCAGGTCCTGCGCGGACCAACTGTGTGGGGTGATGGAGCACCTCTTCAACCTGAGCCTGAGGTTGGGAAGAGTCCCACAGCTCTGGAAAACCTCCTGTGTTGTACCAGTGCCAAAGACTTCACGCCCCAAGGACCTCAACAGCTACAGGCCGGTGGCTCTGACATCCCACCTGATGAAGACCCTGGAGCGGTTGGTCCTGGCTCAGCTTCGGCGCCTAATAAGCTCATCACTGGACCCACTTCAGTTTGCCTACCAGCCTGGCATTGGAGCGGATGATGCCATCATTCACCTCCTACATCGTTCCCTCGCTCACCTGGAGACCGCTGGAAGCACTGTGAGAATCATGTTCTTTGATTTCTCCATTGCCTTCAACACCATTCTTCCCTCGGTTCTAAAGGACAAGCTGGTGAACTCTGGAGTGGACCATCACCTCACTACCTGGATTTTGGACTACCTCACCGACCGACCACAGTATGTGAGGACTCAGGGCTGTGTGTCGGACAGGGTTGTCTGCAGTACGGGGGCCCCACAGGGAACGGTTCTGGCTCCGTTCCTCTTCACCATCTACACTGCAGACTTCTCCCACAATTCCACCCAGTGCTTCGTGCAGAAGTTCTCTGATGACTCTGCAATAGTCGGCCTCATCACTGATGGGGACGACAAGGAGTACAGAGGACTGACCCAAGACTTTGTGGACTGGTGCCAGCTGAACTACCTCCAGATCAACGCCAGTAAAACCAAGGAACTGGTGGTAGACTTCCGCAGGCACAAGCATTCTCCACTGCAACCACTGAACATCCAAGGTATGGACATTGAGGCTGTGGACAGCTACAGGTACCTTGGTGTTCATCTGAACAACAGACTGGACTGGACTCATAACTCAGACGCCCTCTACAGGAAAGGGCAGAGCAGGCTGTACCTGCTGCGGAGACTCAGGTCGTTTGGAGTGGAGGGCCCACTCCTAAAGACCTTCTATGACTCTGTGGTGGCTTCTGCTATCTTTTATGGTGTGGTCTGCTGGGGCAGCAGCATCTCTGCCGGGGACAGGAAGAGACTGAACAGGCTGACCCGAAGGGCCAGCTCTGTTCTAGGATGCCCTCTGGACCCAGTGGAGTTGGTGAGTGACAGGAGAATGGTAGCTAAGCTGTCATCACTGTTGGACAACATCTCCCACCCCATGCAGCAGACTGTGACACCACTGAGCAGCTCCTTCAGTGGGAGACTGCGGCACCCACGGTGTGGGACGGAGAGATTTCGCAGGTCTTTCCTCCCCACTGCTGTCAGACTCCATAATAAAGACTTTAACTGATCAAACACACACATCCACACATGTGCAATAACACTAAGTGCAATAATCTTTTCTGTCATTGTTGTATTTTTACTCAGTTGTATATAGCATTTGTATTTGTATTCTATTTTTATCTTATTGTATATTTATTTTATTTTATTATACTGTATATAGTATTTTATTTTATTCTATTCTGTACAGTTGTGTACTGTATTTATTCTTATTGTATCCTAATTTTTGCCTCATAACTTTTGCACTGTCCACTTCCTGCTGTGACAAAACAAATTTCCCACGTGTGGGACTAATAAAGGTTATCTTATCTTATCTTATCTTTTATGTATATATATATATATATATATATATATATATATATATATATATATTAGGGGTGCAACGATACACAAAATTCACGGTTCGGTTCGGTTCGATACTTTGGTGTCACGGTTCGATATTTTTTCGATACAAAAAAATGTTCATGCCTTTTTAATTTGTCATTTATTAAAATTATAAATATATATTTTAACTCAAAAGTACAGTTTTTAAATTTAACCCTAACCCTAACCCTAATGCGCACCTGCGGACCACTTATGTGCAGCCCTGGTTATTTAGCTCGTCATATTGCAGCCACAGAAATTCTTTTGTCCATGAAACCATAAAGCTGCACTTTCTTTTTGCCTTATAGTCTGATTTGTCATAACTTCTCCGTTTTGTGGTAAGCTTTTCTTATCGCTAGCCCCAGGACGTCGGGCTAGCGATATTGCAAGCCCTGTATCTGATTGAGGAATCACTCATCTTTGGAAAAGAGAGTTTATTACAGAGAAATGTCTCTTTCCAAAATAAAAGCTATACTATCCGCTTCTTCTGGGCTATATTCTCAGCAGCATAAGGAGAATCATGTGCTAACAGCTGTCTAAATGACTCGGCTAAAGTTAGTAGCATGCTTGTTGTTTTTGTCTTTGCACTAGGATGATGTTGGGGTAAATGTGCAGTCATATTCGTTGTGTTCCCACTAGTGCTTTCAGGTTAATCTCGTTGAAATGACCTTAACGCCACAACACGGCAAATCTCCGTTAACGAGCTACCGCCGATCGCCCCGTGCATGGGGCTAGACGGCCAACACGTTAACGAGCTAACTGCGCTAACACACTAGTTCCCACCCATGTAATTGAGCATTGCATGGCACATCCAATATACTGTTTTACTTTAGTCCATGACTCGCTTACCTTCAGGGTCATACGTCACATGAAAACCAAAATAATTCCAAACGCCAGATCTGAATGAGGGTGGGGGAGGTCCATGGGGGGGTGGGGGAGGTCCATGAGAGCTTAACTTCTGTCTTGCTAGCTTGCCCTGCACTCTTCCTTCTGACTATGCTGTCTGTGTGGAGCGCTCAGTGGATCTGCACTCGACAGTGCAGCCTAGGCGGAGTAGTCGAACGCAGATCCACTGAGCGCTCCACACAGACAGCATAGTCAGAAGGAAGAGCGCAGGGCAAGCTAGCAAGACAGAAGTTAAGCTCTCATGGACCTCCCCCACCCCCCCATGGACCTCCCCCACCCTCATTCAGATCTGGCGTTTGGAATTATTTTGGTTTTCATGTGACGTATGACCCTGAAGGTAAGCGAGTCATGGACTAAAGTAAAACAGTATGTTGGATGTGCCATGCAATGCTCAATTACATGGGTGGGAACTAGTGTGTTAGCGCAGTTAGCTCGTTAACGTGTTTGCCGTCTAGCCCCATGCACGGAGCGATCGGCGGTAGCTCGTTAACGGAGATTTGCCGTGTTGTGGCGTTAAGGTCATTTCAACGAGATTAACCTGAAAGCACTAGTGGGAACACAACGAATATGACTGCACATTTACGCCGACATCATCCTAGTGCAAAAACAAAAACAACAAGCATGCTACTAACTTTAGCCGAGTCATTTAGACAGCTGTTAGCACATGATTCTCCTTATGCTGCTGAGAATATAGCCCAGAAGAAGCGGATAGTATAGCTTTTATTTTGGAAAGAGACATTTCTCTGTAATAAACTCTCTTTTCCAAAGATGAGTGATTCCTCAATCAGATACAGGGCTTGCAATATCGCTAGCCCGACGTCCCGGAGCTAGCGATTTTTCCAGTCGGGCTACCAAAATCTATCTCTTCCCTGCCTGTCGGGCTATTGTAGGAAAAATATATGTCAATGCTTTTGCACTCTTTCAGAAATGTAGCTGGGTAATTATGTCATTGGCATCGGTGAGCCACTGTCAATATGTGACATATTGAAATCGCGTTTGAATTTGCGCTTGTTTTTTTGCTTTCACTTTGCAATCGTGCGAACTGTGTATAGAGAGCGACAGCACTGATCTGTGAGTGACGATAATTTGCGCACCAATTCCTCTGACATCGTCTTATTAATCGTTAGCTTACTATGCAAACATGACAAGTGAAATCTCCCGCAGCAAGCTTAAACATGTGAGAGGTTGATCGCGCAGAGAATCGCTGAGCTTATGTGAGTGAGCATGTAAAAGCATTTCAGTTCTGCTGAGCCAAATAAGACAGGTCAGGGTGAAGAAGTGACAGCCAAAGAAAAGCTTACCACAAAACGGAGAAGTTATGACAAATGAGACTATAAGGCAAAAAGAAAGTGCAGCTTTATGGTTTCATGGACAAAAGAATTTCTGTGGCTGCAATATGATGAGCTAAATAACCAGGGCTGCACATAAGTGGTCCGCAGGTGCGCATTCGCTGTCAAAATAAAAAATACGCACAAGGGTTAGGGTTAAATTTAAAAACTGTACTTTTGAGTTAAAATATATATTTATAATTTTAATAAATGACAAATTAAAAATGCATGAACATTTTTTTGTATCGAAAAAATATCGAACCGTGACACCAAAGTATCGAACCGAACCGAACCGTGAATTTTGTGTATCGTTGCACCCCTAATATATATATATATATATATATATATATATATATATATATATATATATATATATATATATACATACACACACACACACACACACACACACACAGTGTTGGGAAGGTTACTATTAAAATGTATTCCGTGTCGGGCTCGTAGCCGAAAACTACCTTTACTTTGTTGTATGGGTCAACTTTGCTAGCGAGAGACAGAGAGAGGTGTTGAAAGGCTGCTCCAACGGAACTTATTGTTTCAGAGGAAAACACAAACACAGTGTACAGTCGAGTCTTAATAGCTTACTTACAACCGGGCTCGTCAGGAACTCTTTTGTGCTGCAGTGGTTATTATTATATTTACATGCTTCCAGCTCCCGTTTCTGGTCGGTGACAACTCGTACTTTTCCACTCTCCTTTTTCTCCCTCCCTCGCTCACAGACACATAACGGGTATGACAGTCCATTCTCCCTGCAGCACGGACTACACTGCCCATGAGGCTACATTCTTTAGGGCGATGCCTGTAACACTCTGCCTATTGCCATCATATTAAATAATTTTTAAAAATATTTCTTCATGTCATTATGAGACACGAGATTGAGACACAGGCATTTGAGCCTCTTAATGTTTTGTTTGGGTTTCCATCGGCGTGGAATTACCAGAGATAGAGAGGGCATAGCCTACCATATGAAACAGGGAAAGACCGCCGTGTAATTCTTTTATTTCAACAAAGTAACTGTATTCTGAATACCACCTTTTTAAACGGTAACTGTAACGGAATACAGTTACTCATATTTTGTATTTTAAATACGTAACGGCGGTACATGTATTCCGTTACTCCCCAAAACTGTATATATATAGTTCGGCCGCTGTGTCGATCACCGGATCAAGGCGATATGGCTGCTGTGACAGTCGCCGCGTGTGCCAGAAATCAAGTTATTTTTCCATTTTTCTAAGTACATTGAACAGCTTGATGATGATGATTGATATGATCTCCTCTCCCCTGGGTACAGTGTCGAATCGTTTCTGCCTCTGAAATATCCGTCATGAATCTCATAAATCATCTGTGAAGGACGATTGTCTAATCGCTCTCCTGTATCCTCACATTTTCTCATACTCCTACTCTGTGCGTTTATGGGCATGTTTTCTGTGCAGACAGGAAATGTCGTCAAAATGACATACTTCAGCACTACAGCTTATTCTCATTTATTCTCATAAAAACTCTGCATCAACAATCTGAGTTTGAAGCCAAATAAAGTCAGATTTGGTTTTGGTTCTAGCTTTAATAGTTATTTGTTTGTATTGCAGTGTGGCATTCTAAGATTTTTGAAATTAGACAAAAAAATGTCCAAAAAAAAAAACTTTTTTTTGGCACAAAGATCTTTATTTTATTTTTTTTTAGGCAAACAAACCTTTATTACTTTTTAAAAACGCACATGCCATTATGCAGCATTGATAGTCACACATAAAAATCATTGTAGTCAACAAAAAAAGTGGGGAAAATAATGAATTTTGGACCATTGCTTTAAATTTGAAAAAAAAAATTGGCGCCACCTGCTGGCCAAATAAAAAAAAATTACAAATGTAAGCCCCCGAATCCCCAGAAAAGTCCAGAACTGCATTAGTTTATGTTATAATAAATTTGGGATGAAAAATAGCGTTTATAATGGTTTTCAATGGGGCGTTTTTTGCCCCCAGGCCTAAAGGTGGATGCATGTCTGTAGCTTAGCCATTTTAAGCTAATCTAATGAACTTTGACCATAATTTTAAAATTTAAAAAAAAAATGTTTGGCATGTTTGGCTATATTTTATTCAACACAGTGAAAATGGCTTGAAATTAAAAAACACAGTGGCTGAAAAATGGCTCGAGGACTTATTAAGGGATATTAATACAACAAAAGTAATACTTTAAAATAATAATGGATTGGATTTATATAGCGCTTTTCAAGGCACCCAAAGCGCTTTACAATGCCACTATTCATTCACTCTCACATTCACACACTGGTGGAGGCAAGCTACAGTTGTAGCCACAGCTGCCCTGGGGCAGACTGACAGAAGCGAGGCTGCCATATCGCGCCATCGGCCCCTCTGGCCAACACCAGTAGGCAAGTAGGGTAAAGTGTCTTGCCCAAGGACACAACGACCAGGACAGAGAGCCCAGGGATCGAACCGGCGACCTTCCGGTTACAGATGCGATTCCCAACCCCCTGAGCCACGGTCGCCCGTAATAATAATAAAAGGCTTTCAAATGAATTAAAACTCTGTCTCCAGCTGTGTGTGGCACGAAAAGTTAAGGAGAACACAACTCAAAGCAGCTTTATTGCTGGAATTGCAGAAAAATACAGACCACTAACCACAGCTGGACTGGCTATCGGGGATACTGGGCATTTGCCTGGTGGGCCGATGGTAATTTTTTGTTTGCTGGACCAATTACAGACGAGGAGGTCGGATGCACCCTCCCCCTTGCTTGGGCAATGGCTCTGAAAACAATCTTATCACAGACAAATAGAATAAAATGGTATTGAGGTGAAAAGGAATGCAACTTGTCCCGTACTTCAGCTAGAGTGAAAAAAAAGACTCAAAGCTGGAGTTAGTCTGTGTCGTTGCTGCACACCTGTTTCTTCTTCTTTCATTCTCTCCCCCTCCCTCTCTTGTTGCTGCTTCAATCATGAAACTGATCAGTGATCAGCTAATTGGCTTTTCTCTCGTTTGTTTATCGCCCACTTTGCGCCAGAAAGAGGAAACCAGTGGATGTCACGCTAAACAACAGCAGCAGGTTTATGCTTGATAAGCTGTTGTTAGAATTGATTTAATATTACTTTCTAGTATCAGCTGATGTTTGCTGGAGCCACAGCCATAAAAGCTGCTGGTGTTGATATCGGTTTGGATATGTGGTGAGAGGGAAATGTGAACATGAAAACAAGAGATGTCCTTACTAGTGATGCGCGAATCATGAACGAATCGTTCAATACTCGAGAATCACTTTACTGACTCATGAATCATGATTCACAAGCCCAACTGACTCACTGACTCATCCCTGTTGCCGTTAACAGTAATGTATCTAGCTTATAATTAAAATTGTGGAGAAAAACACAACATCCAGTATCTTAACAAAAAAAATTCTGCTCTGAACTGGAAGAAAACTGGAGTAGAAGCTCACATTAAGACAATAGCTCCTCGGTTCACAGTAGCATCGCTGTGCTAACATGCTAACAGCACATTTGAGCTACTCACCCCCTCCCTCCCTGTGCTGAATCATAGAGCGAACGAATCACTCAACCCCTCCCTCCCTCCTAGCTCACAGCTTCTTCTTCTTCGTCTTGGTTGGCAACCAATGTTAAGGCGCATTACCGCCCCCTGGCTCACAGCTCAGTGGACATTTAGATGAGAAAATATATATTTGACACATTTAAGGAAAATACTAATAAAATAAAAATAAACAAAATAAATGTTTATTAAGCAATTTTGATAGGAAATTGCTTAATTTTAGAAATGTTTTTGCTGTTTTTTGCTCTATAAAATAGTTGTTTTCTTTTAGAATCATTCATCTTAGCAGTAGGATTTACATGAAAAGAGAAACAAATTACGTTTGAGTGAAAATGTACATTTTTTGCACTCTCTGGTCAACTGACTCAAAAAATCCGATTCACTTCAAAGCTCGATTCAATAAAAAGAATCAAATTTACCATCACTAGTCCTTACTGAATCATCAGTGAATCATCATGAACAGGTGATGGAGAAACAGGTTTACATTTTAGGTGACATGAATGACTTGAAGGGAAGTTATGAACTGTTTCTGAGAGACAAATAACACCAGGATCCTTTTCTATGTAGCTGACAGCTGGTAACTGAGCAGGGGCGGGTCTAGCAAAGTTTTGCCAGGGGGCCAGGTAGGGTATTAACAGGGAAAGGGGGGCACAAAGAAATACTTTTCTTTCTTATTCTCATTTAAATGTCTAGCTTTTAATAAATAATTATCTGAACCTTACAACCAATGTTTTCATCTGATGTAAAATGTATAGAAATCATACGGCGCCGAGTATGACAGCCTCGTCGCAAGCTCCCCCAAGCAACAGCTGGTTTTTGTGTTTAATTTTACTTTTCCTTTATTTTTTCACGAGTAGCACATGTCTCCTTGTGTACGACCGACAAACCTTACTATTTCCATACTGTATATGAATGCTACTTGTTTTGCACATGTCCAACTGCAAACCTCTGTATATTTTATTTTATTGTTTATTCTATTTAATTAAAAAAAAAAAAAAAAAAAAAAAAAAAAAATATATATATATATATATATATATATATATACATACACACACACACACACACACACACAGATATACATATTTAGTATACACATTTAGTGTAAAGTTAGACTCTTTTTCTCTAATTGATCTTTCTGAGTTAACTTCAATAATTACTTCCTCCAAACCATCAACGTGTCTTTTAGACCCCATTCCTACAAAACTGCTCAAAGAAGTCCTGCCATTAGTTAATGCTTCAATATTAAATCTGATCAACCTATCTCTAATAATCGGCTATGTACCACAGGCCTTCAAGCTGGCTGTAGTTAAACCTTTACTCAAAAAGCATCTCTAGGCCCAGCAGTCTTAGCTAATTATAGGCCAATCTCCAACCTTCCTTTCATATCAAAAATCCTTGAAAGAGTAGTTGTCGAACAGCTAACAGATCATCTGCAGAGGAATGGTTTATTTGAAGAGTTTCAGTCAGGTTTCAGAGCTCATCACAGCACAGAAACAGCTTTAGTGAAGGTCACAAATGATCTTCTTATGGCCTCTGACAGTGGACTCATCTCTGTGCTTGTCCTGCTAGACCTTAGTGCAGCATTCGATACTGTCGACCATAATATCCTATTAGAGCGATTAGAACATGCTGTAGGTATTACAGGTACTGCACTGCAGTGGTTTGTATCATATCTATCTAATAGACTCCAGTTTGTGCATTTAAATGGAGAGTCCTCTTCACACACTGAGGTTAATTATGGAGTTCCACAGGGTTCAGTGCTAGGACCAATTCTGTTTACATTATACATGCTTCCCTTAGGCAGTATCATTAGAAGACATAGCATACATTTTCACTGCTATGCAGATGACACCCAGCTCTATCTGTCCATGAAGCCAGATAACACACACCAATTAGTTAAACTGCAGGAATGTCTTAAAGACATAAAGACCTGGATGGCCGCTAACTTTCTGCTTCTTAATTCAGATAAAACTGAGGTTATTGTACTCGGCCCTGAAAAGCCTAGAAATATGGTATCTAACCAGATTCTTACTCTGGATGGCATTACCTTGGCCTCCAGTAACGCTGTGAGGAACCTTGGAGTCATTTTTGACCAGGACATGTCCTTCAATGCACATATTAAACAAATATGTAAGACTGCGTTCTTCCATTTGCGCAACATCTCTAAAATTAGAAATATCCTGTCTCAGAGTGACGCTGAAAAACTACTTCATGCATTTATTACTTCCAGGCTGGACTACTGTAATTCATTATTATCAGGATGTCCAAAAAACTCACTGAAAAGCCTTCAGCTAATCCAAAATGTTGCAGCAAGAGTACTGACAGGGACTAGAAAGAGAGAGCATATTTCTCCTGTTTTGGCTTCCCTTCATTGGCTTCCTGTTAAATCCAGAATTGAATTCAAAATCCTGCTCCTCACATACAAGGTCTTAAATAATCAGGCCCCATCTTATCTCAATGACCTTGTAGTACCATATCACCCTATTAGAGCACTTCGCTCTTGCTCTGCAGGCCTACTTGTTGTTCCTAGAGTATTTAAAAGTAGAATGGGAGGGAGAGCCTTCAGTTTTCATCCCCTCTTCTGTGGAACCAGCTTCCAGTTTGGATTCGGGAGACAGACACTATCTCTACTTTTAAGATTAGGCTTAAAACTTTCCTTTTTGCAAAAGCATATAGTTAGGGCTGGACCAGGTGACCCTGAATCCTCCCTTAGTTATGCTGCAATAGACATAGGCTGCCGGGGGATTCCCATGATGCATTGAGTTTTTCCTTTCCAGTCACCTTTCTCACTCACTATGTATTAACAGACCTCTCTGCATTGAATCATATCTGTTATTAACCTCTGTCTCTCTTCCACAGCATGTCTTTTATCCTGTCTTCCTTCTCTCACCCCAACCGGTCGCAGCAGATGGCCGCCCCTCCCTGAGCCTGGTTCTGCCGGAGGTTTCTTCCTGTTAAAAGGGAGTTTTTCCTTCCCACTGTTGCCAAAGTGGTTGCTCATAGGGGGTCATATGATTGTTGGGTTTTTTTCTCTGTATCTATGAAGCGCCTTGAGGCGACTTATGTTGTGATTTGGCGCTATATAAATAAAATTGAATTGAATTGAAATTGAAATTTAGTAATGCGCATATACTCTTATATTGTACATATATTTATGCATATAATTCTCAGATTTACCCATTCTTATATTTTGCTTGTTCTTATATTATTGTATTTTTGCACACCTCTATTGCTTGTGAAGCTTGCACACAAGAATTTCACTCGCATGTACTGTACCAGTGTACCTGCACATGTGATGTGACAATAAAAGTAATTCGATTTGACAAGACAGTGTACATCACTGTCACAACACCATTTGTATTCATTCAAAGGCTTTATGGCTTTTCTTGTAGTACCTGGTGGGTCGGTCTCTAGTCAAAATGCCTGACTGAACAATATATACAAGGAAATCAGGGCAGAGAGGACACACCTGGGGAACACAGATGAACATAATCTAACTGATGAGACAGGGGAAGTAAATGAACATGACGCACATGAGACTAGGGACTGTCAAAATAAAACAGGAAACATAAACACACTGAGATATACAACTAGACTCAGGCTATGTCCACACGTACCCAGGTATTTTTGAAAACGCAAATTTTTCTATGCGTTTGCACCTTTCGTCCACACGTAAACGGCGTTTTTGGTCACTGAAAATGGAGATTTTTAAAAACTCCGGCCAGGGTGGATATTTTTGAAAACTCCATTTTTGCATTTACGTGTGGACGAGAAAAACGGAGAAAACGCAGCGTCAAAGATGTGCGCATTTTTTGACGTCACACTGTGTGCCACGTTATTGTTTCAGTGAAATGAATTTCTACAATACTATTACTGTTAATTGTACTCTCTGCAGTGTTTAAATGCTTACATATACACACACAGTTACTGTCCATCCCCACATACGACTTGGTCCTGCTTCTATGCCCCAGCTTTGTTTACTTTTTCCCACCGAGGCTTCTAGACTTCTGATTGGCCAACATTTCTGCACGGTGTAACAGCCGTTATGGTGTGGTGTCCCTTTAAGACACCCAAGTCTAGGGTTGATGGTGTCATCAGTGTGTGCCACTGCTCTCTCGCTCTCTCTCTCTGTGATTATGAGGACACGTGCCTTCACGCTCGTGCTTAACGAGGGACGGACTTATGTTTTCTTTTCGAGACCCTTTTTTTTGTTTTGTTTGCAGCGCTTGGGTTGTATGAACGCTGGGCATTTTGTTGTTGAGCCGCAGCCGTTCAGCCGGGCTTTTATACGGTTGCTGAAGAATGCGTATTAAAGAACCACCGTGGATTACTGATACTAGCGTGGGTGTGTATCCTTCCGCCTAGCCTGCTAGGTGTTTTGCCGCCTCTTCTCAACCACACAACACAACCCAACGTTACAAAATGGCGCCCGAACATCTTCTCTTGGACCTCAGTATGCAGTATCTTCGAGCAGCGGATGATTGATACACTGAAAGGTACATAGCGGCAAAGTAGAGCTAGTAGTAGCCTGCCATACTTCGCGGAGACAGACCAGGCTGGCCTCGACGCGGACGTCCGATTCGCCGGATCACGGAAGTGTGTTTCTACGGCAACGAGTGGAGCCGCCGCAGCGCTGTTTTCGGGATGTATTATCGTCATCTGCCGAACGCCTTTACTGCGACATTTTTGGATTAACGTGGATTCACGCTACTTGGACGCGAGATGGATGCCGTTTCTTCATAGTTTCTGAAGTACATGTAAGCGGAGTAAAGCGCACCGGATTTTTTTTCTTCCTCGCCAGCTGGGCTCACGCTGCAGACTTTGCTTCGTTCGTACGGTCTCTGCAAGTGGGAACTTTTCCACGGGACAAACCTCTATACCGCGTCAGGACTGGACAAGTTTGGTGTCCTCTGGAAAATCGCCGAACTGATGTTGTGAGTGTATTTAAAAAAAAAGAAAAAAAAAGAATGCTGTCTATATTTCAAACTGATTTGCTATTGATTCTCACTGGCTTAACTGTCCTTATTGAAATGCTGTTTTAAGTGCATCTGACTTGAAAAGGTGTTGTTCATACACAGTTACTCGTAAGTTTGGATCTATTTTACACCTAAATGCTTTTGATCCAGGGTGTTTGCTCCTTCCACCTCCACGTTTCAAAGTCAGATAAGACATGTGTAGCTAAACTTCAGAATTCACATGTTTCGTATATTTTTGTGTGACCAGAACTGAAGTTGATTTCTGCTTAACTGCTACCTTGTATAGATTTAGGTCTTTGATAAGTGTGTATTATGGCTACTCATCCTGACTTGAATGACATGTGTGATGATATAGACTTTATGTTACACCCCAACCGACTTACTGCCAGACATAGTACTGCTGACCTTGGGCATAAAGTGCAAAGTCTGCAAGCAGAGGTTGATATGCTTCAGCAGTGTCTTCATGACTCTTTGGACCTCCAGAGGAATATTCTGGAGCAGTGGACTCAACAAAAACGACCAGTCCCAAAAGTGCCAGCTGCCCAGATTACTCACCCTTTTCCTCAGGCCTCCTCTACCCCATATGTGCCAGGCCTGCCAACCAGGGAAACGCAGCAATCTATCTCAACACCTGGCCCCACGCAGCCCGCCAGAGCCTTGTCCCAATCCCGCTCAGATTCACTGGAGCTAATTAATACAACCAGAGTCCTTGCTGCGGTATTGCACCAAGCCAAATTGGAGCCCAAGGTGTTCGCTAATGATGGCAGCCTTCACCCAGAAGAATGGCTGCAGTCTGTTGCTGCTTATAAAACCTCCTTAGACCTAACAGACGCCCAAATCCTCAGAGAGCTGCCACACTTCCTAGCTAAGGAACCAAGAAAGTGGTCTAATGTGCTCATTCCTCACGTATCTACATGGGCTAAGTTTTGTGAACTTTTCAGAATCGTCTTCTTGCCTGCTGACAACCAGGAGCAGATTTTGAGAGGCATCCTGGACTGTTTCCAGCACCCCGAAGAACCTCTGCCAACGTTTGTTGCCCACATGCTCAGTGAATTTAGGAAACTGAGGAACCCACCATCTGAACTGGAGCAAATTGAGCTCATCTGTAACCACGCAGTGGAGAAGTACAGAGTAGCACTGTACGGAACGCCTGTAAAGTCAGTAATTGATCTAGTGCTGCGTACCCACGAGCTGCATTCTGTTCTTGGCACTAACCTTTCACGGCCCTCCCGAGCTCAGCCGAAAAACAGAACTGAGGGAGGACCCCGCTGTTTCAAATGTGCCATGCCTGGTGTTACCTCTCATACGTGCCCTAACTGTTCCACTGATTTTCAGGGAGCTCGACACTCTCCCAGGATGGCTCCGGAGCTTCCCCAAACGCTGTCTCCTGACCAACATCCAGTAACTCAGCCTGCGGATCCAGATGAAACTGGCGGGGTCAGGGAGACGAGAGCAACGGGCAGGAGGCCGGGAAACTTCAGGGGGGGGGAGAGTGTTTCACAGGGGCAACCCTCCCCCCAACCAATAACTCAGCCCTCATCGTCTCTGTCAAATCAAAGTGTGCCACCAGTGCTCAATCACGTTGAAGATGGAACTTCGCAAGCATCGTGGAACACCCCTCTCAGAGTTAAAGTGAACTTTAATGGGGCGGCTCTGGATGCCACACTAGATACAGGGGCATCTCTTTCAGCAGTAAATGCAGACCTATTATCTGAGAGACACCGAAACCAGTCATTAGAGAATCCGTGGGATTCTCCTCCAATAAGACTGGCCAATGGCACCAACTGCAGTCCATTAGGAATAACCTGGTTGACCATTGGATTTATGGGCAAGCGAGTCTATCAGCGGTTTGTGATAGTGCAGGACCTGTCATCCCCCTTTGTTCTTGGGATGGACTTCATGACTCGCACTTCACTGACAATACATGTCCCAACAAGAACTGTAATTATGGATGATAATCCCCCATGTCTTGATGAACTCTGTGAAAATGGCTTTGTGGAAGCTGATCTTGAGTGTGGAACTATGACTCTGCAGAACACCCCGCAGCTCCGTGATAAGGCTGGAGAAGCTAACTTGGATTCTGAGGAACGGGAAGAACTGTTGGAGTTGTTAAATAGTTTTGGTGACCTGTTTGATGGCCACCTTGGTCGCACTTCTCTGGCAGAACATGTCATCGTAACTGGGGATGCAAAGCCTGTTAACTTGCCACCATACCGCACCTCACCAGCTAAAAAGCAAATCATAGAAGAGCAAGTGGAAAAAATGCTACAGGATAACATCATCGAACCTGCATCAGGACCATGGGCAGCCCCCGTGGTCATTGTGAACAAACCCCCCCGCGAACCACGGTTCTGTGTTGACTTCCGTGGTCTGAATCAGCTGACCGTGAAGGATTCTTACCCACTCCCGCGAGTGGATGAATCACTGGACTTTCTGTCGAGAGGGAAGTTTCTCACAACACTAGACCTCGCTCGAGGTTACTGGCAGGTCCCCATTGCTGAAGAAGCTAAACCAAAGACTGCTTTTATCACGCACTGTGGCCTGTTTCAGTTCAGAGTCCTTCCTTTCGGCCTGTGTAACGCCCCTGCGACTTTTCAGCGGCTTATGAACAATGTTCTAGCTGGCCTGATTTATAAGTCCTGCGCGGTGTATCTAGATGACATTGTTGTCGCATCACCGACCTTTGAGCAACACCTGCTTGACTTAAAAGAGGTCCTTGGTAGGCTTCAGTCTGCTGGCCTCTCTTTAAAGCTGAGCAAATGCCAATTCTGCCTTTCAGAACTCACCCTCCTTGGTTATCGGGTTACGCCGGCTGGCATTCATCCTGACCCTGACAAGGTGAGAGCTGTGACTGACTTCAGAGTGCCGACCACAACAAAGCAGGTGCGACAGTTCCTTGGCCTGACTGGCTACTATCGCCGCTTTGTGCAGGACTATGCCCGCCATGCAGAGCCACTCTTCGCCCTCACTAAAAAGGACGTGCAGTTTCACTGGGATGACAAGTGCCAGGCAGCTGTGGACTTTCTGAAACATTCAATAACCTCAGCGCCGGTCCTCAGGTTCCCAGATTTTTCGCGTCCATTCTTCATTCACACTGATGCATGCGATGCTGGTCTTGGGGCAGCATTAATGCAAAAAGATGAGGATGGCAAAGACGTTGCTGTAGCATTTGCTAGCTGGGCTATGCACAAATCGGAAAAGCCCTACTCAACTCCAGAGAAGGAGTGTCTGGCCGTGATCTGGGCCTTGGAACATTTCCGACCCTATGTCGAAGGCTTGCACGTAACCATTTACACCGACCACAGCAGCCTCAAGTGGTTGATGTCTCGACCGAATCCCTCTGGCAGGCTTGCTCGGTGGTCTCTGCGCCTTCAAGACTTTGACTTCAGCATCATCCACAAACCTGGAGAACGTAATAAGGTGCCCGATGCCCTTTCCCGTAATCCTCTACCAGATGTGGATGCCCCCATTGATCTTCTCCCTCCCTATGCCGTGATTGGGAGCATGGACCTTCGTGCTCTACCTTCTGTGATTGTTTCGGACCGCCCGCATGTTCGTCAGCTGCAGCTTGAGGACCCAGTCACAGGCGCGTTGCTCAATCAACTGGAAACTGACCAACAAACGGGGGAGAATAATCAAGATCTGGAACAGTACGTTGTCCATGACAGTCTCCTCTATTTCCTCGACCCAAAGACAAAGTGTGGTCTCCACCCACTCAAGCAGCTTAAACTGTTTGCTCCTACTGCCCTCCGTGGTTATCTGCTCAAATATTACCACGATCATCCCACAGCTGGACACCTGGGCATTGCAAAAACGCTGGCACGCTTGCGTCTCAGATTCTTCTGGCCACACATGAACTCTGACGTGAAAAAGTATGTGGTCTCATGTTGTTCGTGTCAAACCACTAAGCCGAGTCAAAGAAAAACAGCAGGCCTTATGGTCCCTATCCAGCCACAAAGACCATGGGAGTACGCAGGGGTGGACTATGTTGGCCCACTGCCCCGCACACAAAGGGGGAATGCTTATATCCTTGTTTTTGTGGACTATTTCTCAAAATGGGTCGAGGTGAGTGCTGTGAGAGAAGCCACTGCTCAAGTTGCTGCGAACAAGTTCATTACTGACATTTTTGCCCGACATGGTTCTCCCTCCCACCTTATTTCTGATAGGGGAATGCCTTTCGTCAGTGAACTCTTTGAGCATGTTTTGTTGACTCTTGGGACTGAACACAGACTAACAACTGCATACCATCCTCAAACGAATGCAACTGAGCGTGTAAATCGCACTTTGAAAACGGCCATTCGAGCCTATGTTGGGGATAAACACACCTCTTGGGACAAGTATCTCCCCCAGATCTGTTTTGCACTGCGCACTGCGCCTCATGAGAGCACAGGCTTGAGCCCGTCCATGACGCTGTATGGGCGAGAGTTGGACACGCCCTTGGACCTTGTCACTCAACCCTCCTGGGAGGGACTGAGTGACCCGGAAACGCCCCACTCAGATAACCTGAGAGCTTCGCTTCGGGATGCTCATGAACATGCTCGCTTGGTGCTCGGAGAGAGTCATGAAAGGCAAAAGCGCTACTATGATCTGAGACGTCGCACGGTTTCTTATGAAGTTGGGGACCTTGTCAGGGTAAAGTCACACCCAAAAGCAGATGCATCGTCCAACTTTTCTGCTAAGTTGGCCCCGCTTTACACGGGTCCCTACCGCATCTCCAAGAGGATGTCGGATGTGAATTACTCTCTCACCACAGTGGACACTGGGGAGAGAGCGGGAGTTTTTCATGTTGCGAACATGCAACCATTCCATACCTGGGACTCAGCTTTGTCTAGCCAGCGTGCGAAGCTAAATGCTACAGCAGCTTTGGATCTCAGTGTCCCGGTCAGCAGTTTGCCTCCTGCTCTTTCAGTCCCGGGCCGCATTGACTGTGACGCGGTTGACGCAACTCCCGCGGTCTTTAGCAACGCCCCTGCTGAGACTGGCTTTGACTGTGCTGACGCTGCACCGCTTGTCGTGGACCAGAACTCTTTCCAAGAGACTGCTGACGTTGCTCTGGAGACAGAGGTTAACAGTTCACCTCCTGCTGCCGATGGGTGTGCTGTTAGAGGTTCTTATGACCTCAGACCAAGACGAGTTCCTAGGGTCACCGCTGACTGGTCGGTCAATAGGTGGACCAACCCTTTTCATACTGACAGATTTAACATAAAGTGACCTTGTTTGCTTTCTGATGTGTTTCATGTGGTCTACTGTTGTCACAGGACCGTTGTTTGAGTTTTCTATGATTCATGTTGGCACTGTTTTCATGTTGTGGTGATATGTTCATGCTTACTGTTGTAATTTTTGGGAAAACGGTGGAAACGCAATGTAACAATAAGAGGGAATTTCATTCTGTCATTGTCCTGGCTATCCTAAGCTTATTTTCTTTCTTTGACATTTATTTGAATGGGCATTCACCATGTGGGACACTGTCATGTATGCCAGTTTGTCAATTTTGGACTGTACATTTCCCTATTTTGGTTTTGACGTCTTATCCTGCTGACCATGTATGGAGGCTGGTTAAGTTTGAACTGTACCTTTGCTGTGTTCGGCTGGGGACAGCCTTTGTTTAACCGGGGGGGAATATGTAACAGCCGTTATGGTGTGGTGTCCCTTTAAGACACCCAAGTCGAGGGTTGATGGTGTCATCAGTGTGTGCCACTGCTCTCTCGCTCTCTCTCTCTGTGATTATGAGGACACGTGCCTTCATGCTCGTGCTTAACGAGGGACGGACTTATGTTTTCTTTTCGAGACCCTTTTTTTGTTTTGTTTGCAGCGCTTGGGTTGTATGAACGCTGGGCATTTTGTTGTTGAGCCGCAGCCGTTCAGCCGGGCTTTTATACGGTTGCTGAAGAATGCGTATTAAAGAACCACCGTGGATTACTGATACTAGCGTGGGTGTGTATCCTTCCGCCTAGCCTGCTAAGTGTTTTGCCGCCTCTTCTCAACCACACAACACAACCCAACGTTACAACGGTTAGGAATTTATGGCCACCTGTTGCTTTGGCATGTTCCTAGCAGCGTTTTCCTTCATTTCTGCCTTTACGTGTGGACGGGATTATTTTTTAAAATGAAAACGGAAAATCTCCGTTTTCAAAAATACCGTGTATGTGTGGACGTAGCCTCAAGGAACAGATAAACAAACACAGAGACATGACTGAGGAAGATGTAGCGAGGTACAGAGAGAGGGAGACCGAGAGAGAGAGACAGAGATAGAGACAGTGAAACATGGAGACTGGACAGAGACAGACAGGCTAGCAATGAAAGGGAACCGACTAAACAAGAAACTGAGAACTAGCAAACTCAAAAGCATAAGGAAATAATACACTCAGGAAATAACAAATTAACTTGTACCTCTTTACAGAAATAACTAACAGGTCCAGGCAAACTCAAATCCTGGGTCAGATGACTAAACTGTAAAAAACAAAATTGTAATATAAAAGTATTTTACTGTGTATTTTACAATTTTGTACTGTTTTTCTAGAATATCATTAAATTTACATAAATAGACTGTTATTTTACATTTCAAATGTAAAATAACGTAAAATCACTGTAAATGTAATAAAACATAATTTTCTTGTTTTTTAAGTATATTTGTCTGTACATATGCATATGTAGATTGTTAAAATACATTCACAAATGTATCATAATTTCACAAATATTTGTCCATTATTTGAAAAATTGAACTGTTAAATTCAAATGTAATGGAAAAATATATAAAATGATTCTTATAAACTTTTTTTTTACATCAAATAATATTAATTAGGACGTTCGTGGCTCAAGAGTTGGCACTTCGCCTTGTAATCAGAAGGTTGCCGGTTCGAGCCCCGACTCGGACAGTCTCGGTCGTTGTGTCCTTGGGCAAGACACTTCACCTACCACCTACTTGTGATGGCCAGAGGGGCCGATGGCGCGATATGGCAGCCTCGCTTCTGTCAGTCTGCCCCAGGGCAGCTGTGGCTACAACTGTAGCTGCCTCCACCAGTGTGTGAATGTGAGAGTGAATGAATAGTGGAATTGTAAAGTGCTTTGAGGGTCTCGAAAAGCGCTATATAAATGCAATCCATTATTATTATTTAAACCAACTGTTAACTGTATATTTCTGTACATTTAAGTATTATTATTCATATTGCTGCATTCATTGACCGTGTTTATAGGTAATTTCATTGTTTAATCACGTTAAAATGTTCATAATTTAATGTTTAAAAGCACTTGAAAAAGGCAAAATCCCATGTAAAATTAGGGCAACAAACTGTATTGTCATTACTGAAAATAACCGTATTTTTATGAGAAAGTTATTTTCTGGTATTATTTTGGTGCCCCAGCTGCCGGAAAATTACTGTTTTTTTAGGATTTTTTTTTTTTACAGTGTAGTCAATATGGATTGCCTTTAGTCTTTGTTGGAACCAGTGTTAGTGGTAGTGGTTCACTGCCTAGCTCTCTTGCTTGTTGTTGTGTTCTACCATCGATTTGTTCCTCTGTGCAGAATACCCTGGAGGCTGGAGAGAGAGGTCTTGCTTTCTGTGGGAGATTCTGTGACACTAAATAGTAGTGGAATTACCTGTTTTGTTGAATAACTGTAAGATAAAGATGGCGCCGGGTGTCATGGCACGCCGTCTCTCGGTTCTGTAATATTTATGTTTTGTGTTCTTAGTGGAGTCCCTGCTAGTTTTAAAAACCCACTCTTTGTTGGCGTATGAGCGACAGACGCTGCTTAATATCCGTGACTCACTGCTGAAGCTTCCCAGCGTTAGCGAGCGATGTGGAGGACTCCCGCCGCCTCTGGCGTCGGTACCGGAGGAACTGCATCGCCGTGATCCCCCCTGGAATCCTTCGAAACGGAAGCGCTGTAGAAATGGACATATGCACGGAACGAGCTCTGGGAAGTGTGTTTGGGTCAGAACTCGGATGCGGCGGGTCCTTACCATCGGCGACCCTGGCTGTTTAGGACTTTATTTTGGCCTCAAACAGCGCTGCCTTCTTCCTGTTTACCCGACGTCATCGGAGCATGCTCACCCGACAGTGCTTTATTGGTCGCCATGCCGACGGGATATGAGGTGAGGTGGAGCAAATATGAACAACCTACAACTACTGCCTGCTACCATGGATGGACAGAGAGTTAAATTAGCTCTCTTAAACGCAAGATCTGTATCAAATAAAACTCATGTTCTTCGGGACTTTTTTGATACTCATAAGCTGGACGTCATGCTCCTAACTGAGACATGGCTGCGCGTTGGTGAAGTGGCACCCTTGCTGGAACTTTGCCCCTCCGATGCCAGCTTCTTCAGCTCCCCCAGGTTGTCTGGGAGGGGAGGCGGGGTAGCCTCTATCATCAAAGACTGTTTTAAATGCAAACAGATACAAAGTCCTGGTGTTTTTACCTCATTTGAGTCCCAACTCCTGACTTTAAGCTGTCCTGTGGTTCTAAATATAGTCATCTACCTAAATATAATGACTTGTTTATTTCGGAATTTTCAGACTTCTTGACATGTTTTATCGCTCACTATGAAAGGATTGTTATAGTGGGGGACTTTAATATTCATCTGTGTTGTGAGGATAAACCCCTGGTCAAAGATTTCTTAAATGTAATTGACTCCTTAAACTTCACACAATTTGTGTCTGGGCCAACACGTAAGGGCCACACCCTAGACCTTGTCTTGGGTTACGGACTGAATGTATCAATGACTGAAAATTGTGTTTTACCTATCTTAGACCACTCAGCAATTTTATTTGATATTTTAATCCCTAAATCTCCAGTTTCTGAGAGGGGAAGATTGCCCCTCAGATCATCTCGTTATATTAGCCCCGAAGCAGAGTTTAATTACATCTACCTGATGTGTTGGACCCTATTTTTACCCAGGAGTTATGTGTGGACACCTTGACTGTGAACCTTAGTAATACACTTCTTGAACTACTGGACTCTGTTGCTCCCGTAAAGAAATTAAAATGTCAAAAAAGGAACCCTATGCCTTGGCTAAATGAGGAGCTCTTGAATTTGGGAAGAAATTGTAGAAAAGCAGAGCGTCACTGGAGATCTTCCAGACTAGAAGTATTTCTCCAGGCTTGGAAGGACTCACTGTCTTCTCTTCAATCAGCAATGTCGGCAGCGAAAGCAAATTATTTCTCAAATCTCATCATGAGTCATAAACATAACTCAAAACTCTTATTCAACACAGTGTCGCAACTTACAGAGAGTAAGTCAACTCTCTGCTGTTCTAATTTGATAGCTCATGACTTTCTTATGTTTTTCAGAGACAGGGCTGCAATACTTAGGAATCATATTACTCCCTCCTCAAGCTGTTCATTAGACTACTCGGCTGCTTTGCCTGTTGGTGCTGATGAACTGTTCTCTGACTTCAAGGTTATTTCTCTGTCTGGATTAACTAAGGTTGTAAAAGCAGCTCGATGTACAACCTGTTCTTTGGATCCTCTACCAGCCTGGGCTATAAAGGAACTGTGGTCAGTACTAGGACCCTACATTCTGTTTCTTTTAAATACTTCATTGACAACTGGAGTCTTCCCTGAATGTTTTAAATCAGCTGTGGTAGTGCCAATCTTGAAAAAGCCTGGACTGGATGTTGACATGGTCGCAAACTATAGACCCATCTCACATCTGTCTTTTTTATCTAAAGTCTTTGAAAAAGTGGTTTTTAAGCAGCTCACTGAGCATTTGTCAACAAGCAATCTGTTTGAAGCATTTCAGTCTGCTTTTAAACCAAATCACTCCACAGAAACAGCTTTAGTCAAAGTGGTAAATGATCTGCTGGTAAATGCAGACAATGATCGCACTTCAGTTTTATTACTGCTGGATCTAAGTGCTGCGTTTGACACTGTGGATCACTGCATTTTATTGGATAGGCTTGAACATTTTATTGGAATTACAGGAAATGTTTTATCATGGCTGAGATCTTACCTGCTTGGGAGGTCTCAGACTGTTAGTTTTAAAAATGATCTCTCTGAGACCTGTGCAGTGAGGCATGGGGTCCCTCAGGGCTCTGTACTTGGACCATTGCTGTTTTCTATGTACCTGCTGCCTCTTGGTGTTCTTTTACGTTCTTTTAATGTAACCTTTCATTGTTACGCTGATGACCTGCAGCTTTATGTTCCTTTAACCATTGAAAATTGTGCTGAAGTCTCTAAACTAGAATCTTGTCTATCTGCAATTAAGGCCTGGTTATCGGATAATTTCTTGCTCCTAAATACTGATAAAACAGAGTTGATGGTCATTGGGCCACACAAATTTCAGCACTTGTCCCAAAATTTCATCTTGAGAATTGATGACAGTGTCATAAATTGTAGGGACAAGGTAAAAAACTTGGGCGTGTGGAAACAGACTGGCACCTTCATACCTCTCCGACCTTTTACATCTTTACGTTCCATCCCGTGCTCTCTGATCTCAGGATTCTGGCCTTCTAAAGGTTCCTAGAGCCAAAAAAAAGACAATTGGAGAGCGTGCTTTTTCTTTTCGTGCCCCGTTTCTGTGGAACACCCTCCCTCAAGATATCAGGCAGGCATGCTCTGTGGAGGTTTTTAAAACTAAGCTGAAGACACATTTGTTCACCCTATCTTACATGTCTTAATTCTATGGCTTTTAGTTTTTAAATTTTTACTGTTTTTAACTTGTATTGTGTCTTTTACCTGTATTGCTATGTATTGCTTTTATTTCTTTTTTATCTTTTTAGTTTCAAATAGTTGTACAGCACTTTGTTTGAAAGTGCTTTATAAATAAAGTTATTATTATTATTATTATTATTTTGTTGCTGACTAGAAACCAATGTCTTTGATTGGGGAACTTTGTTGTGTAAATAAACTTGTTGGACTTTCTGATAGTTTTAGTTCCTTCTGTAAAATCTTTTTGGGTGAGTGGGAAAAGTGGAGATTTTCTGACTCTCACTCATAACAAAACATGAACAAAAATAAAACATTAATTTCACCTTTCAAAAGTAGCCTTTCTCGTGGAGTTAATGTGGTAAATGAACTCCAAAATGGGCACAGGCAGTCCCAAAAACTATTGCTGAGCTTTCTACTGATGACTTTGTTTCCAAGTTCAATGTGTTCAAGTTCCACACTGGGGGATCTTAGCGCATGGATCCTACCTTACTTCTGGCAAGGTAGGAGTGTTGCTGATTATTCCTTTGGCTTCTGGATTTTGGCTGGAGAAGCAGGGTGAAAGAGAAGGGCTCCCCAAAGCGCCTGTTTACATGATTTGTATGATGAATTGAAGGGGGAAATGGCTGCTAAAGACCTTCCTAGATCTTTAACAGCCTTACAAAATTTTCTTGATTTATCATAGGCAAAATTATTAATTATACTCCTCATTTGTACTCCCTAAACCACAACCAGTAGTTGTCCCTGTAGTGCTCTAAAAGTTAAAACTAGAATTTTAAAATGGAACCTAAATCTGATTGGTAGCCAGTGCAGCGACTTTAACACAGGGGTCATATGAGCTCCCTTGTTTGAGCGGGTCAGTAGCCTCGCTGCAGAGTTTTGGACAACCAGACGAGCTAGCCTTTTCTTGTTTAGACAAGTAAACAGACTGTTACAGTAGTCGAGTCTTGTAGAGACAAAAGCATGTATTATCATCTCGAGTTCGCTTGTAGACATGATGGATCTAAGTTTTGAAATGTTCCTCAAGTGAAAAAAGCAGGTTCTTACTATCTGATTTAAATGTCCCTCCAAAGAAAAAGCTTTATCAAATATAACACCCAGGTTTCTGAGGTTATGTTTCTGTGAGGAACCTAAGTCACCCAGTCGCTGTTTAATATCAGGTATTGCACTGTCTGGTAAAATAATCAAAGTTTCTGTTTTGGCCAGGTTTAGCTGTAAGCAATTATTGTTCAACCATTGTTTAATGTTGGTTAAACAGTTAATCAGATTGGAGAGCTTATAATAATAATGGATTGACAAACTGACAGAAGTGAGGCTGCCATATTGCGCCATCGGCCCCTCTGGCCAACACCAGTAGGCGGGAGGGTAAAGTGTCTTGCCCAAGGACACAACACCCAGGACAGAGAGCCCGGGGATCAAACCGGCAACCTTCCGGTTACAGATGCGCTTCCCAACCCCCTGAGCCACGGTCGCTCAGGGGGTTGAACAGAATAGGTCCCAGCACAGAGCCCTGAGGAACTCCACACAACAACTCTGTAGATTCCGACATGATCTGGTTTGCAGACACACTAAAACTCTTTTCAGATATATAAGATGAAAACCAGTCTAGAACGGAGCCAGACATCCCAACCAGGTCTCTCAGTCTGTGTATCAGGATGGTATGATTGACTGTATCAAAGGCTGAGGTAAGGTCTAACAAGACTAGGACTGTGTATTCTCCGGAGTAGCAACCGTTTCCAGTAGCAAGAAGTAATCCGGTGAGGTGGAAGAGCACACAAATGGTGGGGGGAAAGTTTTTCTATAACTGTCCCAATCATCATAAAGACGTTCCATAGACTCTTTGATGTGGAGCAAGGAAAAATGGTCATAAATCACAGCAGCATAGCTCCATATATTAAACGTCAGGGCTAATATAATGGCATAAAATACAATAAAACGCAGGCAGGTAGAAGTCAAGCCGAGCAAAGGCGCCATCTTCCTGTCACAGTCAGCTGATCGCTGAGGAGACTGGACTAAATATAGTTTTGTCCAGTGATTCTCAAAGTGTGTGGTAGAGTCATGACAGGTGGGGCATAGGTTACCTGGCAGAAATACTTCCCAAATAACAGAAAAGTCATGCAGAACTAATGCTTAACACCAGAATCACTTTTATGGTGGAACAAAGAAAGTCACCTCAGTTATATTAGTAATCTGTGCATTTAGTGGTCTCACATCCGTAGATGGCCGTTGAAATGGCGAGTTATATGATAGTTATGAAAAGAAAAACAGGTGTTGCATCTGAGACAAATGAGGCAAGTGCTGATAATAAGCCAAAAATAAATTTTGATGAAACTTATCTTGCTCTTGGTTTCAAGGTGAATGTCCGGTAGAAGATGGGGAGAGACCTGTGTGTATTTTATATTTGAAAACTGGCAGCTGACAGACCAAAGAAATTAAGAATACAATTGGAGGCATCACACCTTAGTGACACTAATACGTTAGTTTAGTTCTTTCAAAGAAAACTTGGAGAATACCATCAACAGGAAAAAACACTTCATAAAATCTCCATTAGTACGACAAAGCACCAATGACATCTCACAAAGTTGCATATAGAATTGCCCAGTGCAAGAAACCACACATGATAGCAGAGGACCTCATACTCCATGCACCTTTAGATATGGTGTCAACAACGGGGTGACTGTAGGTCAGGTGATAGAGCAAGTGACCTACTAATGGGAAGGTTGGTGGCAGGGGCGGAGCGTGGGGGTGGCTTACTGGGCTTAAGCCCGGGTTGTTTTGTCAGAAGCCCGGGGTGTCATTTTTTCATAGTTAGATGCCTGGCTGACAACTGTATAAAACAAAAAGTACACACAACATTCGAAGCACATAGTGCACACTGTGGGAATTTACGACTGTGCGTGAATCCCCCCTGATATTGGTATGATCCGAGCTCAGGCACTAAGCGACTGAGCGAGGGGGTGGGACAGCTGGTGCCTGTGAGTGCGCTGTTGGAGAAACGGAGCCAGCCATACTAAGGAGAGCTTAAGTTTGACCAGGTACCAAAGCAAATCATCCATACCGTACAAATAATGTAAATATGACGGTGAATCACGAAAGATTGATATCAAACTGATCACTTGACCAATATTACGTTACTTGCTCTTCAAGTGAATCAACAAATGGCGAAATGAAAAGCCGAACAAATGCTATTTTTTTTTAGAGAGTCTTAGCTTACGTGTGTTTATTTCATATTTTCAGTTGTTACCCTCCCCGACTAAATCGGTTTCAGTTATGTACTGAAATATAAGAATGGACATTAGAGGGTTCTTTCAAAGAAAAAACTCAGGTAAATGTTATTTTATATATTATGCTTTGTATGTTGTTCAGTATATTTCTATGCAAAATAAGAGGGATTTCAGTACACAGCAGGATATTCACATTTGTAACCAGATATTTACATACACTTTAGGGAGAAAACATAAAACATTTTTACTGTACAACATCAATTTAGAGTAAACTTTTGTTTTAGATAAATATTGAAATATCTTTTGAATTAGTTAAATGTCAGAATAAAGAGAGACAGAGCTGTCTATTCTTTATCACTTTGATCAAATTTAGGAGCACATATACACTAAGTTTGTTAATTAATAAGAAAACTCCAGACGATTCCATTCTGAGCTGAAGAAGCTTCTGATAGGTTAGTAGAGTCCATGTGAGTAAATTGGTGGCACAGCTGTGGATGCATATAAGGCAAAACACAGAGCCTGTTTCTGTGACATGGGAAAATCAAGAGATGTCAACCAAAACACCAGGAAAAGAACTGTGGAGCTCCATAAGTGTGGCTCAGTTTGAATACAATTTGGTGCCATTTATAATTAAGAAATACAGATAGTTTCTCTCTTTACTCTTAAAGTTAACAAATATGTTTTTTATATTTATCAATCTAAAAAATAAACATTTAGTCTGATTTGATGTTACAATTAAAAAAATGTTTGTGTTTTGATCTGAAGAGTACATAAATATCTGGTTTCAACTGTATATTTGATGATTGTCAGCACAAAGAGGGAGAGAGAGGAACAGAGAGGGAGAGAGAGGGAGATGGAGAATGAGGACAGAACAGAGGTGGAACAAGAGCAGGTGAGACACACATGTTAGTCAAATGGTTGTTTACCAAAAGTATCACCGTATCATAGGTCCTCATGTATCTCGTACCTAGTGTTTCTTTTTAGGTTTGCTATTTTTCAAATTCTATATTTATTAAGTTCTGCAGGCTTGTTTACACAACAAGGCTAAATAATTATATAAACTTTTCTAAATCTAAATAGTGTACTTTGGTAGAATTAAAAAAAATAAGTGTAGTGCAGGTCTATGATGATTTTTAGTGCTACTATCACCTAGTTCTGATTCTGGTTCTGTCTTGGTTAAATCCTCAGTAGTCCTGATTTTGAACTGTTGTAGTCCTGTTTTAATTCCGGATCAGTTCTGGGTCTGGTTGAATTGGGGTTTAGTCCTCGTGTCTTGATACAGCCCCGACTTTGTTCTGCCTCGCTGCTTAATTAAAAAACTAGTTTAAGGTGTCCTGCACATGTGATATATATTTTTCCCTATATGAAGTCATTCTTTTTTGAACAAAACTCAAAACAGAGCCTATTAATCTTTCAGTCATTTCTAACCCCCCCCCCAAAAAAAAAAAAAAAAAAAAAAAATCCCACATGCATACTACCCTTTAGGGCTAAGCCCCGGGTGTTTCAAATGTCTGGCTCCGCCTCTGGTTGGTGGTGGTGCTTGATGAGACAATCAGTGCCATCCCTCTGTCCAATGACATAGTTGCAAGGTGCCTATGTGATATTTGAAGTGAGGAACAACTTCTTGATGTAGTGAAGGACAAACTTTGTCTTACAGGTGAACAATATAGATAGCAATCAAGGCTGTTTGCTTTGTTATGTCAGGGTCCCTGTGTGAGGACTTGCTGCTTTACTGGCTTGGTGTGGAGAGGGAGAATCCACTCACAGGACAGAGAGCTGTGGGCATTCTGCTTCCCTTTGCCACATCCTATCTCTGTGAGAGTGGGTTTTCTGCTGTTGCCTCACTGAAATTAACAATAATAATAATAATAATAATAATACATTTTATTTATAGGTGGCTTTCAGACCCTCAAGATCACCTTACAATAACACGTGAACAATAGCATTTAAAAAAAACCATAAAAAAATATGCATATATAATAAACATGGTCAAATAAAATTTAGACATAAACAGTCATAAAAGTATAAAGGCAAGTATAAAAACTGAGCAAGGTAAAAATGGACTAAGACAGATCAGGTGTATGCAATTCTAAATAGATGAGTTTTGAGACATGATTTAAAAGTGGTGAGACAGTGTGTGGTCAGGAGAACAAGTGGAAGTGCATCCAAAGTCTCGGGGCAGAACAACTAAAGGCTCTGAGTCCAATAGTAGTCAGGCGAGCAGGTGGAACTGACAGAAGGAAAGCTGAAGAAGAGCGGAGTGTACGAAGGGGCGAGTATGTATGGAGAAGATCGGATAGATATGGAGGAGCGAGGTTATGAAGCGCTTTGAAAGTGAGAAGCGGGAATTTGAAATTGACACGGAGGTGAATTGGGAGCCAATGGAGCTGTTTAAGAACAGGTGTTATATGTTCAGTGGCTCTTGTTCTGAAAATAATACGAGCAGCTGTATTTTGAACTAACTGCAATTTATGGAGAGATTTTCGAGGTAGACCATAGAGAAGAGAATTACAGTAATCTAAACGAGATGTGACAAGAGCATTGACAAGTATGGCGGTACTGTGTGGAGTGAGTGAGGGACGAAGACGGTTAATATTACGGAGATGAAAGTAGGAAGACCGAGTGATATTATTTATATGTGCTGTGAAGGACAGAGTGCTGTCGAGGATGACACCAAGACTCTTAACCTGAGGGGAGGGTGTGACATCAGAGTTATCAACAGATAATGAAAGACTGGTTGGAACTGTAGTCAGTTTTGATCTGGTGCCTATTAAAATGAATTCTGTTTTATTGCCATTAAGTTTAAGAAAGTTGTGAGTAAACCAGACCTTGATTTGACTAAAACAGTCAGAAATGGATGTGGGTGGGAGAGTAGCTGTGGGTTTGGAGGAAAGGTAGAGCTGGGTGTCATCTTAGCAGTGAAACTGGATGTTATGCTTCCTAAAAATATTACCTAGGGGTAGGAGATAGATGATAAAAAGTAAATGACCCAGGACAGAGCCTTGGGGTACACCGGAATTAACTGGATTAGATACTGATCTGTGAGGGAGTAACTGAACAAACTATGAGCAGCCAGAGAGATAAGAGATAAACCAGGCGAGTACTGTACCATTGATGCCAATAGATGCTAATCTGTGAAGGAGGATGCAGTGGGAGATAGTATCAAAAGCTGCTGTAAGCTCAAGGAGAATGAGGATGGCAAGATGGCGCCGGTGTGTGTGGCTGCTCGTCTGTCACTGCCAAGTTTGTTCCTGTTTATATTATTTTTAATTTGTGTCATCCACGAAACAAAGTCTCTGCTGAGGTATGATCGGCAGACACTATTGGACCTCAAACCTGTGGTCCAAAATATTGTGTCGTTTGGAGCTGGTGGGCAGCAACCCTTGCCCCCATTTGCATCAGAAACCCCGGGTTACCTGTACCTGTACTGCCTCTGGGTTGTCACCACTGCCGGGGTAAACGAAGCAGTCGCCTGGTGAAGCTAAAGGTTTCTCTAAAGAATTATTCTGCTGTTTCCCGACCAGTGCATGGATTATTTCCAAGACTGTTTGTGTCTCTGTGTTTTCTGGATCCTGTTGATGCCTGTTTGGTGCCTATGGTCAGCTTTAACTTGTGCTGTTAAGAGGGAATGTCGTCAAGCAGAACGGAGATGGAAAAAGGATAAACTGCATGTATCATTTCAAATTCTAAAAGACTGCTGGCATCGCTACCAGAACACTGTTAAAGAGGCAAAAAGGGAATATTTTGCAAATATTATTTCTTCCAACTGTCATAACCCACATGTGTTATTTAGGACCATTGACACTGTTCTTAATACTCCATTGAATGTCTGTTTGGAAGTAATTTTCTGAACTTTTTTATTGAAAAGGTTGTCACCACCAGGGCTCTTATCACAGCTCCTGACTCTGACCCCTCTGTCTCTGACCCTTACGCTGCTGTTTGTACTCAGTTTGAGCTTGTGACCCTCTCCACTTTAGAGGATGTGGTTCGCCATATTAAGCCCACAGGTTCCCCTCGGGATCCTGTCCCTCCACAATTCTTTAAAGAAATTTTTCCTAGTATACAACAGTATGTCCTTGACATTATTAACAGCAGTCTGTCTTCTGGTATGGTTCCTGCAAATTTCAAACATGCAGTAGTGCAGCCATTGCTTAAGAAACCTGGCCTTGATCACACAGTTTTAGCGAACTATAGGCCTATTTCCAAGCTGCCTTTACTCTCCAAGGTTTTAGAGAAAATTGTTCTTAGTCAACTGAAAGATTTTCTAGATGATAATGGCATCTTTGAGGTTTTTCAATCAGGTTTTAAAACCCTTCATAGCACAGGATCTGCATTATTAAGGGTTTTTAATGACATCCTTCTGGCATGTGATTCTGGTAACCATGCTGTTCTTGTTTTGCTTGGCCTAACTGCTGCCTCTGACACAGTAGACCACAATATTCTAATTTCTCAATTAAATGATGTAGCGGGTATTGGTGGCACTGCACGTAATTGGTTTAGGTCTTATTTGTCAGATAGAACTTTCTCTGTCAGCCTTCTCGGTTCCGAATCATCTTTTGCTCCTCCGTCATGTGGCAACCCATAGGGCTCAATTTTAGGGCCACTGCTCTTTTTATTGTATCTATTGCCTCTGGGTTCCATCCTTAGGAGGCATTTCATTGTTATGCGGATGACTGCCAAATTTATTTACCACTAAAGCAGAAGAATGGCATCTCCATAAAACCTCTCTTGACATGTCTAGATGACATTAAAGCTTGGTTGGCTCTAAACTTTTTAAATTTTAACGAAAAGAAAACAGAAGTGTTGGTGTTTGGACCTAGTGGTCCCTGTGAGTCCTCTGTTGATTTAGGATCCTTGGAAGTCTATTTTGAACCTGTTGTTACTGACCTTGGTTTTAAGTTGGACAGTGATTTTAAATTGGACAACCAAATCAGAGCAGTGGTGAAGTCCAGTTTTTATCATTTAAGGCGACTGGCAAGAGTAAAATCTTTTCTTTCAAGGCAGCACCTTGAAACAGTGATCCATGCTTTTATTTCTATTTTATTTCTATTTTTATGTCAGTCATTGCGCTCACGTCTGCAGCTGGTTCAAAATGCGGCTGCACGACTCCTAACAGGAACTCGAAAAAGAGAGCATATAACCCCCGTGCTAGCCTCTCTGCACTGGCTGCCTGTGTCTTTTAGAGTTCATTTTAAAATTCTTATGTTTGTTTTTAAATGCCTTCACAGTCTTGCCCCACCTTACCTCTCTGAGCTTCTTCATCCCCACACACCCTGTCGGTCTCTCAGGTCAGCTGACCAGCTCCTGGAGGTACCGAGATCCAGGAGGAAGCTCAGAGGGGACAGGGCCTTCTCTATCGTGGCTCCTAAATTATGGAATAATTTGCCCTTGCACGTTAGAGAGGCCCCTTCACTGTCCACTTTTAAATCATGTCTTAAAACCCACTTTTATTCCTTGGCTTTTAACCTCAGTGAGACTTAGTTTCTCTTTTAATTGAAGTAGTTATTTAATTAATGATTTCACTCTTCTTTTATTTTTTTTTATTTATATCTCATGTAATTTTATTTAACAGTTCCAATGTACAGCACTTTGTGTCGGCTGTGGTTGTTCTAAAATGCTTTATAAATAAAGGTGATGAGGATGGAGATAAGTCCAGAGTCAGCTGCAAGCAGAAGATCATTGATGATTTTTACTAGAGCTGTTTCTGTACTGTGACATGAACGGAAGCCGGACTGAAACTGTTCGTACAAGTTATTTCCAGTGAGATGACGATGAACCTGTGCAGCCACTATCTTTTCCAGAAATTTTTGCTAAGAAAGGGAGATTTGAAATTGGCCTGAAATTATTTAGATTGGAGGGATCTGAACCATTATTTTTCAGTATTGGGGTTATTATAGCAGTTTTAAGAGAAGAAGGAACAGAACCAGATATAAGAGAAGAGTGTATGATATTAGCAATCAGTGGGGCAAGAGACGAGAATGAGAGTTTAACAAGATTTGTCGGCAGTGGATCAAGTTTACACGATGATGACTTTAAGTTAGTAATTATGGAAGATAGCTGAGTTATTGTGGGAAGTTCAAAATTGGATAGATAGGATGACAGCTGAGAAGGACAAAAAATGCATATAGAACAATTGACCATATCACAGGATGAGGGCAATTGTTGATAAAGATTCTCAATCTTGGTGTAAAAAAAAGTCCATAAATTTATTGTAAACTGCGGCAGAGTGTGTATGTATGGCAAAGGTATCTGGGGGTTTAACAACATTATGCAATGTAGAAAACAAAGTGCGAGTGTTTCCTTCAGCGCATTCAATAACAGAGGTGTAGTAGGCAGATTTAGCATGATGGATAGCTTCTTTATAATGTTGTATATGACTGAGATACATGTCCTTGTGAATAGTAAGTCCTGTTTTCCTGGAGAGACGTTCCAGGCGGCGTCCAGTAGCTTTAAGTTGGCGAAGTTCAGGTAAATACCATGGCGCAGAGTGAGAGAAAGAAACAGTTTGAGTTTTTTGGGGAGCCAAGGTATCTAAGAGGTTGATAAGTTCATTGTTATAGTGAGATATCAGGTCATCTATGGAAGCTGAGGCATCAGTGGTAGGTAAATTATTAATGCCATGGGAAAGATCTGATAGATCAATGCCCCTAATATTTCTAAAAGTAATTGAGCGGTTTTGTTTATTTTTGTATAGTGGGAGACTAACAGTGAATAAAACTAATTTATGGTCTGAAAAAGGCATGTCCAATACAGCACAATTCTTTTTTTTTTTTTTTTTTTTTTGTGTCCCGTTTGGATCTTTAGCCATCAGAATTGTTGTCTTAAGGCCAAGAAAGATGCCAAGCGGATTTATTTTACCAAGTGGATCATCATGGCCTTGCCATATTGGTCCATTTGATTGACCTTTATTATAATTATGAATTTATTTTATTTTCGGTTGCTACAAACGGGACAGACATGACTGGGGGATAGGACAGGGAGAAAGAATGAAAGAAAGAGAGGGAGAGAAAGAAAGCCAAAGGGGAGAAGAAACGGTGAGAAAGGGGGGAAGAAGGAAAGAAAAACAAACAAAACACCTGGATCACCTGTATGGAGAAAAAAAAAAACAGAAGAGAAAGCAAACAAAAAAAAAGAGCAACATAATAAAAAACAGCACCATCACAATAAACTAGCTAGCAGTAGATAACAGTAGATACTAAATATTAAACGATATTGTGCAGCACACAAGATAGACAGCGCACAATGTGCTTTGAGGCAGCAGCCAAGAAAGGTGTAGTCCGCGTCTGTGAACACCCGTGTGTACACCTGTGTGCACACCTGTGTGCACACCTGTGTGGATCAGCATGCTTGTAAAAAGGTTTCTCCATGTAACGATCTGCTAGGGAGTGTGGGGAGCCATAGCCCCGTCCCCCAGGGCATGAAGCAGGTATGGAGGAGATCCAGGCCCCAGATATCGAGAGGCCCCAGAGTACAAGGACCCGAGGAGGACCACCAAAAGGGGGGGAACCGTGCCACCCTCCTGGGAAGAGCTGAGTAGAGCCCCAAAGGAGAGGTCACCCCGCAGCTACGGAGCAGAGGCCAGAGGGGGTTGCAGTGGCGTGCCCGCGGGCTCTGCCGGCAGCCAGCTGTGCTAGAGAGGACTGAGCTTCAGGCCCAGAGGCCAGAGGCCTGAGGGCATCCCATCCCCCGGAAGGAGCCCAGCCGGGCCACAGGCGCCCGGCCCTGCCAATCGGCCACCAGGAGTGAGCCGGTACATACATGAGCGCCCAGCCCCAGACGACAAGGACCACCAACACACCAACGTCTGAGGGCATCAGCCACCGGCAGGGAGTGTGGTGAGGGGAGATAGGCCTCCGTACTTTAGAGGGCCTGAGATGTACCCAGAGAGGTTGAGTCTAAGACCCAACCTGACATATAGACACAGACGAACAGGCACACGTGGACACAAACGTGCATTCCCACCCCCATATACACAACCAAATACTCGGCACTCACCCAACGTGTAGACAGACACAAATAGACACTGCACAGACAGTCACACTCCCCAAACATACTCTATATCCCAGGTCCAGGTACCCCCGCCCCCAGAGGGGCAAGCTGCACCTAGACCCAGGAGATGTAACCCTTCTCTCTGGGGTGGAGGCAAGCGGACCACCTCCTTATCTGCAGTAGCAGGGAGGTCCCGCATCCCAGACCCCAGTCTGACGGCCAGCACCTCCTCCCAGCCCCCCAGCCCTGACGGCTAACAGAACCGGGGTGAGTGAAGACCTCAAATCTCCCTACGCCCGCTCATATGTAGTGTTGCTGTGTGCTGTTCTAAAGTGCATTTAAAACTCAGGAGAGCATGGTACTTGCTTCCTCTCAGAGAGCAGCACAGCTCCTCCCGAAAACCCTTAGTGTCTAAATGCATTTAAAATTGAGGGTAGGGCACCAGCGCCAGAGGTGGGTTGGAATACACCGACCATCCTCTGGATGCTGTAAAACGTGCCCACCCCCAAGGCCCTATATGTATGTGTTATGTGAGAGTGTGAGTTGTCCAATTCAGCACAATTCTTAGGGGTGACACCAATACAGCAAACAAGATCCAAAATGTGTCCTTTGGAGTGTGTGGGAACGTCCATATATTGGTGTAAGCCAACATTGTCCAGACAGGATATAAAATCTCTTGTGGCTGAATTTGATGTGTTGTCCATGTGGATTTTAAAATCGCCCAGCAGTAGTATATTTGGAGATAAGAGTAGGATTACGGCAAGAAAGTTAGAAAAATCAGTTAAAAAGTCAAATTTGATTTTCGGTAGACAGTAAACAGCAACTAATACTGTGGGAGTTTGTCCATTAATTTGAATCAGCATGGATTCAAACGAGGAGTAGGCAGGAGCAGAAAGAGAGAATACCTTATACTTCCTGTTGTACAGGATCGCGAGGCGACCCCCACGTCCCAACACACGGGGCTGGCAGGTGTAAACAAATCCAGGTGGAGTGGTCAGATTGAGATCGGCGAAATCATTTGGACGCTGCCAGGTCTCCGTCAGACATAGAAAGCCAGGTTATGATCATTAAGAAGATCATAGACAAGAGGTCCCTTGCTGGAGAGGGATCGGACATTAAGCAATCCGATGGAAACGGGATAGTCGCCGCTAGCTTTGTAAGTCGACCGGGCAGGGCTAGCAAGCACACTACGGTCAGCAGTCTGTCCACCAGGCTTCCTAGCGGAGCGGCGGTGAGATGACCACAAGGATGGTATCGGGTTCCTGCTGTCAATCCTGTAATTCCGTCTGGATCCGCGGTGGACATACTTTCGACGCGGGACCAAGGGGATGCCAGGGTGTAGCAGTGAAGCCGGCGGAAAGGTCGAGAGGTGCTGGAAGCGCAGAATGAGTTGGTCTGATGTCGAGTATCTCAGCGTGGAGGAGACAGGCCGGAGTATGGACTGCAGAACAAACCCAGTGAGAAGAGTCCGGAAGAGCAGCACCTTAGCAGTAGTCATGATGTAAGCAAGCAAGCAAGCAAGCAATTCATATAGTATATACAGGGAGTGCAGAATTATTAGGCAAGTTGTATTTTTGAGGAATAATTTTATTATTGAACAACAACCATGTTCTCAATGAACCCACAAAACTCATTAATATCAAAGCTGAATGTTTTTGGAAGTAGTTTTTAGTTTGTTTTTAGTTTTAGCTATATCTGTGTGTGCAGGTGACTATTACTGTGCATAATTATAAGGCAACTTTTTTTTTTTTTTTCTTTTGCCTGTCCCGTTTGGCTCTTTTGCAATCAGAATTGTTGTCTATAGGCAAAGAATGATGCCCAACGGATTTACTTTACCAAATTGACCATCCCAGCCTTGCCGTAATGGTCCATTTGATTCACCTTTTATTGTTTATTTTATTTTCACTTACTGAATACGGGACAGACTTGACTGGGGGAAAGAAGGGGAGAAAGAAAGAGGGAAAGAGAAACAGCTGAGAAGAGGGACGGGGGAGAAGGGCAAAAGACAAAAAAATTATTAGGCAACTTAACAAAAAACAAATATATACCCATTTCAATTATTTATTTTTACCAGTGACACCAATATAACATCTCCACATTCACAAATACACATTTCTGACATTCAAAAACATAACAAAAACAAATCAGCGACCAATATAGCCACCTTTCTTTGCAAGGACACTCAAAAGCCTGCCATCCATGGATTCTGTCAGTGTTTTGATCTGTTCACCATCAACATTGCGTGCAGCAGCAACCACAGCCTCCCAGACACTGTTCAGAGAGGTGTACTGTTTTCCCTCCTTGTAAATCTCACATTTGATGATGGACCACAGGTTCTCAATGGGGTTCAGATCAGGTGAACAAGGAGGCCATGTCATTAGTTTTTCTTCTTTTATACCCTTTCTTGCCAGCCACGCTGTGGAGTACTTGGACGCGTGTGATGGAGCATTGTCCTGCATGAAAATCATGTTTTTCTTGAAGGATGCAGACTTCTTCCTGTACCACTGCTTGAAGAAGGTGTCTTCCAGAAACTGGCAGTAGGACTGGGAGTTGAGCTTGACTCCATCCTCAACGCGAAAAGGCCCCACAAGCTCATCTTTGATGATACCAGCCCAAACCAGTACTCCACCTCCACCTTGCTGGCGTCTGAGTCGGACTGGAGCTCTCTGCCCTTTACCAATCCAGCCACGGGCCCATCCATCTGGCCCATCAAGACTCACTCTCATTTCATCAGTCCATAAAACCTTAGAAAAATCAGTCTTGAGATATTTCTTGGCCCAGTCTTGACGTTTCAGCTTGTGTGTCTTGTTCAGTGGTGGTTGTCTTTCAGCCTTTCTTACCTTGGCCATGTCTCTGAGTATTGCACACCTTGTGCTTTTGGGCACTCCAGTGATGTTGCAGCTCTGAAATATGGCCAAACTGGTGGCAAGTGGCATCTTGGCAACTGCACGCTTGACTTTTCTCATTTCATGGGCAGTTATTTTGCGCCTTGGTTTTTCCACACGCTTCTTGCGACCCTGTTGACTATTTTGAATGAAACGCTTGATTGTTCGATGATCACGCTTCAGAAGCTTTGCAATTTTGAGACTGCTGCATCCCTCTGCAAGATATCTCACTATTTTTGACTTTTCTGAGCCTGTCAAGTCCTTCTTTTGACCCATTTTGCCAAAGGAAAGGACGTTGCCTAATAATTATGCACACCTGATATACGGTGTTGATGTCATTAGACCACACCCCTTCTCATTACAGAGATGCACATCACCTAATATGCTTAATTGGTAGTAGGCTTTCGAGCCTATACAGCTTGGAGTAAGACAACATGCATGCAGAGCATGGTGTGGACAAAATACTCATTTGCCTAATAATTCTGCACTCCCTGTAGTATTTATATAGCACTTTCAGATCAGCCCCCAGCTGAACACAAAGTGCTGTACACTTGACATGCCAGAAATGATACATTGAACATGTTAAAAAATAAGAAAAATAAATAAAATAAATAATAATAATAATAATATAAAATGAATAAAAAATATTTAAAAAATAAAAAATAAGATGATTATTAAAATGACATTTAAAATAATAAAATTAGCACAAATAGCAAAAACAATAATAAAATAGTATAAAAATGTTGATGAGAATTACATTTAAAACAATAAAATCAGCACATTAGATTAAAACAATAAAATCAGGGTCAGACTGTGTCATAAGCCAAGGAGATAAAATGGGTTTTAAGACGTGTTTTAAAAGTGGACAGTGAAGGGGCCCCTCTAATGTGCTGGGAAAGATTGTTCCACAGATTAGGAGCAACAAATACAGTCCAGAAACCGGCTATCCGAAGACAGCGCAGCGGCTAGCAGCTGATGCTGACAGCTGGTGCTAATAGCTAACAGTAAATGTGTCCAATTGCTGCGGGCCATTCAGTCCTTATACAACCGTTGCAAGAGCTTGGTCCGCATAGCCGGCAATAAGTAGGACTCGTTCCTGGTGGGTGATGGGCTCCGCCAGAGCTGCCTTTTGTCACCGATTCTGTTCATAATTTTTATGGACAGAATTTCTAGGCGTAGCCAAGTGGCGGAAGGCTTTCACTTGGGTGGTCTCAGGATCTCATCTCTGCTTTTTGCAGATGATGTGGTTCTGTTGGCTTCATTGGGTGATGGCCTCCAGCTCGCCTTGGAATGGTTCGCAGCCGAGTGTGAAGTGGTGGGAATGAGAATCAGCACCTCCAAATCTGAGGCCATGGTCCTCAGCCGGAAAAGGGTGGAGTGCCCACTCCGGGTCAGGGACGAGTTTATTGTCCCGCAAGTGGAGGTGGTTAAGTATCTCGGGGTCTTGTTCACGAGAAGGAAGCAGGGAGCGGGAGATCGACAGACAGACCGGTACAGCGTCCGCATCCGCTGTACCGGTCTGTTGAGGTGAAGAGAGAGCTGAGTGTAAAAGCGAAGCTCTCAATTTACCCGTCGATCTATGCCCCTACCCTCACCTATGGTCACGAGCTGTGGGTAGTGACCGAAAGAATGAGATTCCGAATATAAGCGGCGAAAATGGGCTTCCTTTGAAGGGTGACTGGCCTCTCCCTTAGAGATAGGATAGGGTGAGAAGTTCGGCCATTCGGGAGGGGCTCAGACTAGAGCCACTGCTCCTCCACATCGAAAGGAGCCAGTTGAGGTGGTTCGGGCATCAAATAAGGATGCCTCCTGGGCGCCTCCTGGGTGAGATTTTTGGGGCATGTCGCACCGGGAGGAGGCCCTGGGGCAGACTCAGGACACGCTGGAGAGATTATATCTCTCGGCTGGCCTGGGAGTGCCATGGTGTTCTCCCAGACAAGCTGGAAGAGGTGGCTGGGGAGAGGGAGGTCTGGGCTTCTCTGCTTGTGCTGCTGCCCCCGCAACCCGGCCCCGGATAAATGGAAGAAAATGGATGGATGTCTTTTCCTGCTACTATTTAGGTTGCTTTCAGTCTACACTGGATCATTGAAATAGTGAATCTGGTTCTCTTGTTTGTTGTTGTGGTCTGCCTTCAGCCTGTAAGTTACTTAACTTGTTTGTTCTGTGCAGAAAACCCTGGAGATCAGAGAGAGAGGTCTTCTGTGAAGACTTCTATGAAGTTAAGGAGAGGTAGAATTCCCTGTTTTGTTTGGACATTAGACTTCACTGACAGAAAGCCTTTCCCTTGTGAACTTTATTGTATAAATAAACTTGTTAAACTTTTGCTGGGTCTATGATCCAGCATTTTGTGTTTATTTTTGTATTTATGACTTCGTATGTTATATTGAAAGGATGTTAAGTTCTAGGATTATTATTTGTTTGCCTTGAGTTTAATTTATATTTCTCCTAGGTTTTCTGTGTTAGTCTCATGTATTTTTTGTCTGTGTGTTTCATATTGTCTAGCCGGTGTTAATATCTTTACGTCTCTTCATGTTTCCTGTTTTATTCTGAAAGTCTTGTGTTTCCATTTTCCCTGATCACCTCTTGTCTGTAATAAGTCCTCTGTCTTCCTTTGTTCAGTGTCAGGTCATTTCTTTTCCTTCCATGTCTTGTCATAGTAACCTTAGTAGTCATAGTCACCATAGTCATCATAGTTATCACAGTTGTCATAGCTGATTTATAGTTTTCATAGTTACCTCAGCCATGTCACAGTTTTCATACCATATTTTCTACACTATGAGGCAAACTTAAAATCCTTTAATTTTCTCAAAAACCAACAGTGCGCCTTATAATCCGGTGCACCTTATGCATGAATTCTGGTTGTGTTTACTGACCTCGAACCGATTTTATGTGGTACACGGCACTCAAAAATCTGTCAAAAATGTTTTAGTATGACTTTGGTAAGCTATGAAGCTGCACCGCTTGATGGATTGTCAGAGCATTACGGCTACGGTAGTTAGGAACCTCGCAGAGTAATCTGGGTCCTAAACTCTGTCCCTTCAGGTCCCGAACACTGCGGCATCACTGACAGTTAAAAACTATCTAAATTCTTTCATCTCATCCAGGCATCCACGAAAACAGAATGTATTAAATTTAACGGAGATAGAAGTTAGCAGGAAGTTAGCTTGCTAGTTTCCACCTAAACATGATATAGCATGTTCTGACTGAGAGATTTCTGAATAATTAAAACGCACAGCTCTGCTAACACTTCCAACATAAATGAAGACAAAAAAAAACCCTAAACAGCAGTGACTTTTGTAGGGTTACTGAAGTTGGGCTAGCTGGTATATAATGATGTGCTATGTGATCACTAGCTACACAGCTATGTTAGTATAACATACACAGTGAAGATGGAGGATGAACACTAACTTTTTTCCACACGATAAAAGTTACCGTGAGGGTTCCTGATGGTTAGGGACTAATGCAATTGCATAGCAGGATGCTATAAACGGACTAAAGTTCAGTCAGGAGAACAACTGAGATAATCCATCCACAATACGAGGTTAGTCATTAATATACTGCAACAACATGGGAATAGAGCCACTGCAGAGAATTCAACATTAATGAATCAATGGTACGGAAGTGGAGGAAGCAAGAAGAATGAGTTGAGTGAGGTTTTTTTGCCTTATAGTCTGAAAATACAGTAGTTTTTTAGTTTTCCCATTTTAGGTTTCAGTTTAGTTGTTGCTCCTGTTTTGCCTTTGCTCGTGTTTTATGTTCATGTCCACCAGCCATAATAAATAGCTCACTCTTGGTTTCAACTTCAGTTCACCTCTCTAGTGTCTGCTTTTGGGTCCTTTTCACAAACTCACTGGCATACCCCGCCGTGACAGAGTTCTACCCATTTTGGTGGCCTTGACATGTTGATATTAAAAGATCTAGTAGAAATGATTAAGAAGAAACTATGTGGAGTGTAAGTAGTATCATTGCAGACAGGTCCAGTTCCTTTCAGTAAAACCCCATTCCACATAAAAAGGCAGCTAAATAATTCATATTCTTAAATGTAGAATTTAAGTCAATACCTAAAAATTATACTCATATAAAGTAGTAGGTACAATTCTCGCTCACCTCGCTGAATGTGCCCCGGCCAATCACCTTCAAGATGTGAAAGTCTTCTCTTTTGATGCGGGTTTTCTTAACCTCCTTTACTAGAGGCTCAGCTGTGAGAAAGGAGAGAAGAGACAATGATTTCAATTATTTTACTTTATTATTTCAGTGTTATTTGAAATAATGGACCTAAAAATGGTAATGCAGTGGCATTATTTTAAAAATATCATTTTTTCCTAATTTAACAATTTTGCAGTAATTTATCAGTGTGGGACAATTTATTAGTGTGCTCTAAATACGTTTTTTTTTCTTAAATATATATTTATTAGATTGAAACAACAAAGAAAAAGAGATACACACAACTGTTATACAATAAGTAAGTAGGTTTCACAATTACTGCTTAAGCTGATGTAATAAATTACAGCTTAATAACACATTCTCATATCTTTTAATTGCTTTTATCACTTTACCCCCTACCCATCCCACACAATAGCCCTGTCCCTTGAGCCAGTTTTTAAAAAACAACAACAACAAAACAACAAAACAAAACAAAAAGCAGAACAAAACAACAACAGCAACAAAAACAGAGAATTTACTGAGTAGTGCTAGAAGTGGGGAAAAATATTTCAGGAATTGCCCCAACACCTTGTAAAATTTCCTGCTGGTATTACTAATTGAATAATGGATCATTTCGAGGCCTAAATAACACAGGTCCCTCAGCCATTGAGCTACTCCATCTTAGCAGGGTTGCATGCCTAGCCACAAGGGAAGTGAAAGACGGTGTGTGACACTGTGACAAGATCAACTGTGCATCAGTCTCTCCAGTGGTGCCAAAAAGTGTAGCTAATGGATTAGGACCCACATGCTATCCAAGAATTAGTGCCAAAGTTTGAAATGTGTCTCTCCAGTATTTTTCTAGATTAGGACATTTCCGAAACCTTGGGGGTGGGCACGCTACACAGCATCCGGATGACCATCAGGGTGTACAACCTCACCCCTGGCGTCGTTGCCCACCTCTCAATTTTAAATACACGTATACATTGAGGGCTATCAGGAGGGGCTATGCGCTTACCTGCTGCTCTCTGGCAGGTAGCTCCATGCCCTCCTGGAACACACATGCATCAACACTACTTATGAGCGGACGGAGGGAGGTTTGGAGTCTTCACACCCCCCCGTTCTCTGTTGCCTGTTGGGGCAGGGGAGCTGGGAGGAGGAGTCGGCCATCCAATTGGGGTCTGGAATGTGGGGCTTCCCTGCTGCTGTGGAGTTGGGGCGGTCTGCGTCTCTCCACCCCAGGGAAGAGGGTAACACTACCAGGGTCTGGGTGCAGTTTCCCCCTCCAGGGCCAAGGGTACCTAGATCTGGGGCTTAGAGTACGCTTTGGGAGTGTGATTGTGTGTACAGTGTCTATTTATATCTTTCTCCACGTTGGGTGAGTGCTGAGTAATTGCATATGAGAGTATGAGGGTGGGAATGGATGTTTGTATCTGTGTGTGCCTGTATGTTTGTGTCTATATGTCAGTTCGGGTATCAGACGTCACCTCTCTAGGGACATCTCAGGCCCTCGAAGGTATGGAGACCTATCTCCCCCCACCACTCCACGTGCCAGTGGCAGATGCCCTCACACATTGGTGCACTGGTGGTTCTCTGTGTCCAGGGATGGGCATCCAGGTACGCACCGTCTCACTCCTGGTGGCTGCTTGTCGGGGCCTGGAGCCTGGGGCTCGCTCGGGCCCCTTCGGGGGGTGGGGTGCCCTTGGCCTCGGGCTTGGTCACTCTGGCACAGCTGCTCCACGGCTGCTGAGTGACCCCTCATCTGGGACTCTCCTCAGCTCTTTCCGGGATAGTGGCACGGTTGCCCCTCCGTTGGTCTTCCTTGGTCTCTTGTGCTCTGAGGGGCTCTGGATGTCTGGAGCCTGGATCTCCTCCATACCTGCTTCATGCCCTGGAGGACGGGGCTATGGCTCCCCACACCCTCTAGCAGATCATTACATGAAGGAACCTTTTAAATACAAGCGCGTCCATGCTCACAGGTGTACACACGGGTGCTCACAGACACAAACTACACCCTCTTTGGCTCCTACCTCAAAGCACACTGTGCGCTGTCGATCTTACGTGCTGCACAATAATGTTTAATATTTAGTATTTACTGTTACATTCCCATAGATCATCGCGATGATGTTGTTTATTATATTGCTCTCTTTTTTTTTTGCTTGTTTTCTCTTTTTTCTTTCTCAACAGGTGATCCAGGTGATTGATATATGTATTTTTGTCTGTTTGTTTTGTTGGTTTTTGTTTTTTGCCCCTTTATCACCGTTCCTCTTCCCCGCTGTTTTTCTTTCCCTCTTTCTTTCTCCCTTTTCTTTTCCCCAGTCAAGTCTGTCCCGTGTTTAGCAAGTGAAAATAAAATAAAATAAACAATAAAAGCAAAGGTGAATCAAATAGACCAATACGGCAAGGCTGCAATGGTCCATTTGGTAAAGTAAATCCGTTGGGCATCTTTCTTTGCCTTTAGACAGTAATTCTGATGGCAAAAGAGCCAAACGGGATAGGCGAAAAAAAAAAATACCAATACCAATAAGTTTGATGTGTCACATGGCCCTCTTCCTATTGAAAAAACAAAAGTTGTATCCAAGATGGCCGACTTCCAAATGGCCACCATGGTCACCACCCATCTTGAGGAGTTTGCCCCCTCACATATACTAATGTGCCACAAACAGGACTTTAATATCACCAACCATTCCCATGTTATTACGGTGTATCCGTATAAATGGCCCACCCTGTACATTAAGGTGCATATCCCTGACATTGCAGCTGCTGGTATTGGAAAATTTAGTGTCTGAGAATGTCTGAGAAAATGTCTGATCTGCAGATATCTGAAAAAATGTGTATATGGGTGTGGTGGGGCGTGGTCTGCAATGCTGCTGCAGGTGAGATGGATGCACCTGCGTGGCATCTGCTATCACGCCTTGCCAACTTAAAAGACTTTGCACAGTCTGAGTAGTTGTGTTGTGGATGTGTCGCCTGGCAGCTGGGATGCTGCAGCCATTCATGTGTGTAATTAGCAACCATGTGCCTCAATAAAGCATGTTGAAAAGCTTGAAAATATCTTTGGGTCTGCCTTGTTTTATCACAGTGGTGCCAAAACCCAGGATGGGGGGCACGGCAGACCCACAAACTGGCCGCCAAGGGGAGGAGTTGGCCTGAATGGTGGCCAAAATGGCCAGCACAGAAGAGCTGTAAGACTGGACCCAGCAGCATCTACAGGTAATGAAGAATCTGGCACTCTCACTCTCACCGGCATTCCCCGACAGCGTTGGCGTGGAGGAGGTCCAGGCTGTTCTGACGACCATGTCAGGCCCCAGGATGCGACAAGCCAGGACACCCATCCCTACTCATCAAGTGGTAGCAGCTTATGCCCGGCAGGGATCTGTGCCCGTTCCTGCTCCCTGGAGGAGGGCCGCGGAGCATCTCCTGGGCTCGCCACCAGCTCAACCACCTGCTCAGCAAGAGCCGGAGGTCAGCTCATGGAGAGCGCAGGAGGAACCTGCCACACTGTTGCTGGAGGTGCCCAAGGGTCCGCGACTGCCAGTGTACAGGAGGCATGCCTGCTGGCGGTGGAGGAGGTGGACCAGCTTTCGGTGAGCCCCGGCTCACTTCTACGTCTACTGCGCTGTCGCTGCTTGGCCCCCTGGACCAGTTCCAGGGCTGCCGCTGGGTACGCAGGGCGTCCGCTGGATCCACATTGTCACTGGCGCTGCTGGATATGTGGGCGACCGCCAGAGTGGTCACATCCCTGTCCCTCACCAGGGCCCAGGAGCACCAACGGTCTGGGCGGGGGGAACAGTAGGTTCGGCTAGATGGCTTGCCGGCCTGTCGGGCAATGGGGGTATATGGCGGGGCGTGGTCTGCAGTGCTGCTGTAGGTGAGATGAAAAGGCTTTGCACAGTCTGAGTTGTTGTGTTGTGGATGTGTCGGCTGACAGCTGGGATACTGCAGCCATTCATGTGTGTATTCAGCAACCGTGTGCCTCAATAAAGCATCCTGAAAAGCTTGAAAATGTCTTCGGGTCTGCCATGGTTTATCACAGTGGGAGATACATATTTTAAGATGTTTAATTTTTTTAAGCCTAAATGCCTCCTCATCTGAGCCCACACCCTCACCGTGAGCCAGACAACTGGATTATCAGTTGCTCTTGTTTGGGGGTAGGGTGGGTGAAAATCCAATCAGAGCCAGAATAGATGAGTCTGTAGCCAAGTTCAACTCCATGGACACCCAGGAAGGGCAATTATCTTTGTTTTGGAAATAGACCCAAGATATAAGCACGTATTTGCTGCCCAATAGTAATACCGGAAGTTAGGCAGTGCCAGGCCTCCATTAGTCCAAGACTTTTGATGAAGAGCTTTATTCAACTGGGGGTGTTTACCTCTCCATATATAAGATGATATAACTGAATTTAAAGAATCAAAGGATTTGGGAATAAATATTGGCAGCAGCCTGATTGAATGCCTTCTTCCCATCTAAGCAAAGAATGCACTCAGGATTCTGACCGGAACGGGTGTATAATATATCTAATAGACAACAGATATTGAAATAGGAGTAAAGATTCTTAATGAAACCAGTTTGATCTTTTGATATAATGGATGGGAAATTATTTTCCAGCCTGCGTGCCAAAAATTTAGCCAAAATATTACCATCGACATTTAATGTAGAGATTGGCCTATAGGACGAACATTCCACTGGACATTCCTCTTGGGACAAGAGTGATACTTGCCTTGAAATAGGATGGCGGAAGTTTACAACACGTGCATGAATCCGCTCCGATTCATGCACATTAGACATAATTGAGGTGAAAGCAATGATGAAAATGCTTTGAAAAATTCTATGGGAAATCCATCAGGTCCAGGTGATTTTCCACACTGCAGTGAGGAATTAGCTGCGCTCAGCTCCTCTTGCATTATGGGTTTGTATAATCTATTTTTACTATCAGAGGAAAGCGTAGGAATGTTCAAAAGCGTTAAAAAGTTATCCATTAAAGTGCTTTCCTGTGGGAGTTCAGAGGTGTAAAGTTGAGAGTAAAAAGTCTTAAACATATCATTAATTTTGGAAAAATCCAAGGTGATATTACCATTATTCATTCTGACTTTTGTGATATGTTGTTTTGCCTGAAAGCCCCTTAACTGGTTAGCTAGCGTCTTACCTGATTTTTTTGCTATGAATATGAAACAAACTCTTACTCTTCAGAAGCTGACCATCGATTGAGTGTGTTTAAAGGAGATCAAATTTAGTCTGAAGTTCCACGCGCTTTTTGTATAAGTCTGGGTTTTTTACCGTAGCGCAGAGCAGATCTATTTCTTTAATTTGGTTAACTAAAGTAAGTGATTATATACGGGCCTTTTTTTATATTTGCTGTTTAGGAAATAGTTTGACCCCTGAGGAAGGTTTTCAGTGTATCCCAAATTATTAGGCTATAAGTTACTCCTGTGGTGTCTGTGAAGGTTCTCAGTCATCCAGGTCATCATAGTCTAAGGAGCTAAAGAAAGAAAAGCGTCTGGACTTCTTTACAACACCAACTGTCTGCCATCTATAATCCAGTTTTGAGATCCCTTCCCAGGTGCCTTAATGCCCACACATCCTGGGCCTGTTGGCCTCAGTAAATCACATGATAGGGTGGGGATAGGTTTCACAGTGGGTTCACCCGAAACCTTGGCTGATTGTGACCCACACTCGCGTTCACAGCTTGGCTCGTGTGACTAGGTTGAGGATCAATAGGGGGTCCATGACCCTCTTGGGGACACTCCCATAGGGCTCAAAATCTGGGACTCTCCACCAATTGCTCTTAGAACTGAAGAAGCTTCTCAGATGAAATGTCTGCAAGAAAGTTCAAGAAGTCCAGACGCTTTTCTTTCCAAGCTCCTTAGACTTTCTCCTGTGGTATTTATTTGTAAAAACGAGCTTATTTGTTCCTAAATGAATTCTAGGAGGTTGTCATCTGCCGTACAGTTGAATTAAAATGCCAGTGTCGTCTGGATTGAGGAACATCAGGAAAAGTCTTTGATAACACATTTTATGGTATGATATTACTATCCTCTGGTATTCACGGGATTGGACCCACGAAGACAACCGATTATCTGAGAAAATAATCAATCCGAATGTGACAGGTGAGACCTGGAGACTTGGGACCGCCCCTGGTGGGCGGAGCTGGTCTTCGCTCCTTTCATAAGCGCAGGTGTGGGCAATTGGGTATTCCTTTGCAAACCTGAAGCTGCGAGTGCTTGGTCCGAGTTGGGCACGTTGGTGTTTCTTAACTATGAAAGTCTGATACGCATCCTCCCCTAAACTTCTGTTAGAACGGTAGGTTACACAAAAATGTACCACTTGAGCTCTGGCTGTTGGCAGAGGTTTACAGTTATTTGCACCCTTGTAGGTGGGAAACATTGCTCCCGTGAGAACGGTATAGTGGACTTCATCGCCACTGACCCACATTTATTAGGGTGTGACACGAACTTGTGGACAGGTAACAAAACCAATTCAGTGGAGGAATATTCCTGTGTTTTATTGTCCAGCTAGTGATTTCCTGCCTTTTATTCACAGAGTACCGAGCTGCTGCTTTCCCAGGTGGATTTCTGGCTGCGGGCAAAGGACCCGACACATCAGTGTGTTTTAATTTGTTTTAAACTGGTGTAAGCCGACAGACTGACTGCTGCGGCTGTCGATGGTTTTGTTTTTTTTGTTTTACTTTTTCTGTATCAGTAGGCACCACAGATATTGATTCGCAGGCGGTGAAGGCGCTGCAGGGAAAACAAATCCTTTTTTTGTCTCCCCGCTCTTGCATGCACAGCGGGGGGCCCGAGTGAAGACGGCACCGAAGATTTGCCTTTTTTTCTATAGTGTTTTACCCATTTGGGGTCATGTGTGAGTTGCCGTCCATTTTTAACCTGTGTGCTATGTTGATTTGTTTTTAAACTGTTCTCCGCAGCGCTTGTCCTGCCTCACGGGCAATCGTACAGTCTTATCGTTTTTTTAATAAGGTAACGTTTTTTGTTTTTAGGTGCTGCTGTTACACTGTTTCTTTTATTTTGTATTAAAAATTAAACTCTTTTAAACTGACTGTGCGCCTACGGCTCTGTCCTATTTTAAATGGGTACCTACCACGGGTCACAAACTGGCGTTGTCGACAGGAAGAGCCTCTAGGTGTGCACAGCGATTAGTCAGTTGGTTTGTGTAAAATTATTTTTTTTTGGGTGTGTGTTTTAAACTGTTTTATATTTGTATTTATTTATTTTTTTTAGGCAAAGCAGCAGCTGGTAAATCCTGGTGGTAACAAAGTATAATCTGCATTTAAACACAGTAGGCACTTACTGTTGAGGGTTTTTATTTTTTTTATTATGGAGTCCCAATCAGGCATTTCTAGCCCCTGTAGACCTCATGACTCTACCCCTATGGAGGGCTCTCCTCGAGAGAGGCTGGTTTATATCCCTAGAGAGAGGTCGTGCCCCCTGTTTAGTGGAACTGGGGAAATTAGTGTCCAAAGTTGGGTGGAGGAAATAAAATCTGTAATGCGCACTCGTAGACTTGCCCCTGTTGATAGAGCCCATTATGTCTATGATCATTTGACTGGTGATGCTCGTGAGGAAATAAAATATAGGTCCCAGCAAGTAAGAGAAGATCCAGACTGCATTTTTGATATTCTCCTTAGCCAGTATGGTTGCCCCATGTCCTTTATTGCTGTTAAGGAAGCTTTTTATGCAAGAAGGCAGCAAGAAGGAGAGTCACTGAGGGAATTCTCCCATGCATTGTTTTCTCTCATGGACAAAATGATCCAAAGTTGTCCAGAGAGGCGAATTCCTGAGGCTGCTAGATTGCTTTCTGATCAGTTTGTAGAGGGTGTCCGGGATGGAAATTTGAGCCGCGAGCTTAAAAGGATTGTTCGCGAACATCCAGATTATGACCTCCATACTTTAAGAGATGAAGGCCTCAGGTGGGAGCGGGAAGGCAGAGTAGGAGTAGAACCCGGCCGGTTCAGGACTTATTCTGTCCCAGCAGTCTACAGCATTCAGCATACAGGACAAACAAAGGGGCCAAGGGATACTATTGGGTCAGAATTAGCAGAGGTTAAGGAAATGTTAAAACGGCAGCAGGCCCAGATTGATCAGCTTACACATGAGTTGAGAGTTGCCCATACATCAAGTAAGTCTAGGTTCACGCAGAGAGGAAGGCAGGTTATTTGCAGACGGTGTCAGAAACCTGGCCATTTTGCTAAAGACTGTGATAATGAGAGGGTAGTAGCCTTTGAATCTACAGCCCCTAGCAGGAGCTCATCTGGGCAGGGTACGTTTTCCATGCAGGCGGAAAACTAGCACCCTCTGTTATACTGAGCCACATATCAGATGGGGACATAACTGGCTCCAACAGTTGTAATGCTCAAATGTCTGGTCCCCCACCCAAGTTGGTAGGCTCCTGTCCAAAGGTTACCATTAATATGGGAGGGGTAGATGTCTCCTGTTTATTAGACACTGGATCCATGGTCACTACCATCACGGAGAGTTTTTTTGCCAAACATTTTAAGAACTGGGGTCCAGAGAAACTGAAAGCATGCCATTGGCTGCGGTTACGGGCAGCTAATGGGCTAGATATTCCCTATGTTGGCTACCTGGAGCTTGATTGCCAAGTGTTAGGGAGGCAAATACCGAAACGTGGTGTGTTAGTTGTTAGAGATCCTTTGGAGCCCAGCCCCAACTCAGAAATATGTGGAGTACTTGGCATGAATGTGATCCGTGAGTGTTATAGGGAGCTGTTTTTGGAACATGGCTCTGCTCTTTTTGACCTTCCTTTAGTGCAGGAGGATCCTTGGCAGCAGGCTTTGCAGCGTTGCCATACAGCGCAGCTACAGCCTGAAGCACAAGTTAGTGGCCCAGTGAGAGTTAAGGGTAGAAGAAAAATTTGCATCCCCGCAGGCACAATGAAGTTTGTACCAACTACATGTCGGAAAGCCCCTTCAGCACACACTGGAACAGCGCTTTTCGAACCATTAGATGCCGGTTTGCCTCATGGTCTCCTTTCTTCTCCAGCTTTGGTCCAGGTGGTCAGTGGCACTGCATTTATCCCAGTTACCAATGTGGGATTAACTGAGGCCATTTTGCCACCTCGCAGTCAGCTTGGCACCTTGTGCCAAGTTGAAATTGTCAGCCAATCGGATGGCTCGACCAGGCTCTTGGAAGATTTGGGAGAGGAAAAATGTGTTACCATGGCAACCCAGAGTGTGGAATCCAACCCTCTGAACACTGCAATTAATGCAATTGATCTCTCAGCCCTCAGTGTACAGGATCAGGACAGGGTAAGGGCCCTTTTGCGTGACTACCAATCTGTTTTTTCTTCTCATGATGGTGATTTAGGGTGTACCAATTTAATGACTCACGAGATCCCACTTTTAGATGAGACTCCGGTCCGTCAGCGGTATCGACGGATTCCACCTTCAGAGTATAAGAGCGTTAAGGCCCATATTCAACATCTGTTGGAGAGTCAGGTGATCAGAGAAAGTTGTAGCCCTTTTGCATCCCCAATCGTGGTAGTACGAAAGAAGGACTCCAGTATTAGGCTTTGTGTGGATTACCGTCTGCTGAATTCAAGGACTAGGAAGGATGCTTTTCCCTTGCCCCGAATTGAGGAGTCCTTGGATGTGTTGTCAGGTGCATGTTGGTTCTCTACCTTGGACTTGGCTAGTGGCTACAATCAGGTCCCTGTTGCTGAGCCAGACAAAAAGAAACACTGCTTCCTGGTACTTCCCTTCCAGACTCTTTAGTCCAAACAGTTTTACCACCAGAGCAAGTAATCCAATCTATGATTTCGGTTTTACCCTCTCATTCACTTGCAGACCTTGCTACTTTGCAGAGGGAGGACCCCACGATTAGTGGCTGTTTGAAGTTTTGGCGCAGAGGAACTGGCCCTACTCGTCAGGAGAGGAGAGATTTGCCAGCAGCAGTGCTGGAAATGTTGCGCCAGTGGAGGAAACTAGTAGAAAAGGAGGGCGTCCTTTATCGGCAGATTTTTCAGCCAGATGGGGGGGAACCAGTGTGCCAATTAGTGGTCCCTCAGAGTCTCAAGAAGGAGGTTTTACATGGCTTGCATAATGACCATGGTCACCAGGGAACTGACAGGACAGCAGACTTAATACGCAAGAGGTGTTATTGGCCAGGTATGTTTAAGGAGGTTCAGGATTACTGTCAGCAATGTGAACGTTGTGCACAGGCTAAAGCAGTTTATCCCAAACCTAAAACAACCATGGGTCACCTCATGGCTGCGAGGCCCAATCAGATTCTGGCAATTGATTTCACATGCCTTGAACCCTCTGTTGATGGCCGTGAAAATGTATTGATTCTTACTGATGTGTTTTCAAAGTTCACTCAGGCCATTTCTACTAAGGATCAAAAGGCAACTACTGTGGCCAGTGTTTTGGTTTATGAGTGGTTTTATCGCTTTGGTGTTCCCTCTAGGATCCACTCTGATCAGGGGAGGAGTTTTGAAGGAGCAGTAGTTCAGCAGCTGTGCCAGTTATATGGTGTGGAAAAGACTCGCACCACTCCTTACCACCCACAAGGTAATGGCCAGTGTGAGCGTTTTAATCGGACTCTGCATGATCTGTTGAGAACCCTGTCCCCTGAGCAAAAGCGTCATTGGCCCATGTATTTACAGCAGCTCACCTTTGCTTACAATACCACAATCCATCAAACTACGGGTGAGTCACCCTATTTTCTTATGTTTGGCCAAGAGCCCCAGCTCCCAATTGACTTCCTGTTAGGCAGAGTGGAGGAACCCACCCATGGCCCGGTGCACACTTGGGTCCAAGAGCATCAGAAACGTCTAGATGTAGCTTATAAAGGTGTGAGTAACCGCACCAAAGCAGCAGCAACGCTGCGTGCAGATCGTCAACCTGCCCCAGCTTCTGACCCCTTGCCATTGCATCAGTTAGTGTATTTGAGAGATCATAGCATTCGGGGACGGAATAAAATCCAAGATTTTTGGGGTGTTACACCGTATTGTATTGTCCGTGCCCCTGCTGATGCTGGTCCTGTGTATACAGTGGCCCCACTCCATGATCCAGAACAGAAAAGACAGGTTAACAGACAATTGATCAAGCCGATCCCTGCTGATATCTGTGAGAAAATAAGGGCAGAGCTCCAGCAAACTCCTAACCCTAGAAGTTCACCTGACCGGTTACCCTTGTCTGAGGATGAGGGAGACTTTTATGTGTGGCAACGAAGGGAGTCCCCAAGAGGTGACCCCCAAAGTGTACAAACTGATTCTGCAACTTGTCCCCAACAACCCCCAGAAGACCTGGCTATAGTAATGAGGCCGCAGTCCAGTGGGACTGAGCCTGGTACCCTGACTCAACAGTGTAGTGTCCCCACTCCATTAGCTGAAAGTGGTACAGTTAGAAGAACGACACGCTCAACAGCTGGCCACCATTCCAATCCACACCATCTGCCCCAATCAGCTGAAGCCAGGCCACCTAGTGTACATTCAGTTACAGCTTTTTATAGACCGTGGCTTTAAAGTTTCATTGTCGGGTCGCCAATGCAAAAACTAGGGGGGAGAATGTGACAGGTGAGACCTGGAGACTTGGGACCGCCCCTGGTGGGCGGAGCTGGTCTTCGCTCCTTTCATAAGCGCAGGTGTGGGCAATTGGGTATTCCTTTGCAAACCTGAAGCTGCGAGTGCTTGGTCCGAGTTGGGCACGTTGGTGTTTCTTAACTATGAAAGTCTGATACGCGTCCTCCCCTAAACTTCTGTTAGAACGGTAGGTTACACAAAAATGTACCACTTGAGCTCTGGCTGTTGGCAGAGGTTTACAGTTATTTGCACCCTTGTAGGTGGGAAACATTGCTCCCGTGAGAACGGTATAGTGGACTTCATCGCCACTGACCCACATTTATTAGGGTGTGACACGAACTTGTGGACAGGTAACAAAACCAATTCAGTGGAGGAATATTCCTGTGTTTTATTGTCCAGCTAGTGATTTCCTGCCTTTTATTCACAGAGTACCGAGCTGCTGCTTTCCCAGGTGGATTTCTGGCTGCGGGCAAAGGACCCGACACATCAGTGTGTTTTAATTTGTTTTAAACTGGTGTAAGCCGACAGACTGACTGCTGCGGCTGTCGATGGTTTTGTTTTTTTTGTTTTACTTTTTCTGTATCAGTAGGCACCACAGATATTGATTCGCAGGCGGTGAAGGCGCTGCAGGGAAAACAAATCCTTTTTTTGTCTCCCCGCTCTTGCATGCACAGCGGGGGGCCCGAGTGAAGACGGCACCGAAGATTTGCCTTTTTTTCTATAGTGTTTTACCCATTTGGGGTCATGTGTGAGTTGCCGTCCATTTTTAACCTGTGTGCTATGTTGATTTGTTTTTAAACTGTTCTCCGCAGCGCTTGTCCTGCCTCACGGGCAATCGTACAGTCTTATCGTTTTTTAAATAAGGTAACGTTTTTTGTTTTTAGGTGCTGCTGTTACACTGTTTCTTTTATTTTGTATTAAAAATTAAACTCTTTTAAACTGACTGTGCGCCTACGGCTCTGTCCTATTTTAAATGGGTACCTACCACGGGTCACACTAGAATAAGTATGGTGTACCTGCTTGTAAATCGTAGGAGAGAAGAGAAAAGAAGATGAATCTGTAATGCTGAAACATGAACAAAAGTCCTTGCATATCCCAAGAGTAGGAGAAAATCAGAAAAATCTACTCACAGGGCTGTCCCTCAGCCCTGCGTAATGACCAGATAAACAGGCTTTCAGGGTAATCTGAAATCTGGCAATCTCCAGCCGACCCTGTCTTTCCTGAAGACCTCACTAAGCAGGTCCACAAAGAATTCTGTGGAACGAACCTTCAACGCCTTCAAGTCCCAGAATACGCAGGTTTTGACATCTATTTCTTTCTTTCTAAGTCCGTTACTTTAGCCAAAAGTTTAGTATTAGACTTGCTGAGGTTGGAACAAACATTGTGGAGCTCCCTAACCCACTGACTTAAATAGTTTCTAAACATCTGAGTCGTTGACCATGATCTTTCACTGCAGACCGGACTTCGTCAAACTTCGACTCCAGTAGGCTGAAAGATGTTTTGAAATCACTCACCAATGCCTTCCTATGCTGCTCCAAAAGTGAGGAAGTGGCTGCCATATTTAACTTTGGTGCCTCATCCTCCTTTTCTGTAGTGTGGTTTGAGGCCAATTTATAGCAAGCAAAAACCAAAGTCAGAATGCTTAACAGAAAATGTACGCAGTTCAATAGCTTTGTCCGTGGAGTGGATGATTAAGGAGTGGAAAAAGTAGAGAAGAAGTTCAAGACATGTTGAGCAGGTAATTTAGCCATTTAAATCAGCTGTGTTGGATTAAGGACACATCTAAAACCTGCAGGACACCGGCCCCAAATCCAGGTAAATCCAGGGCTGAACCTGGGTTGGCTTTGGGGACTGGGGCTGGGTCACCTTCCTTTTAACCCTTATGTTGCACTTCTGTACCAGTAGACCGTGATGTAACAATTTTAAAAAAAATATTAAAAATATTCCCCTCTCACCCCTGCGCGCGGTCTATCCTTCAAGCTCGGGTCATCTACCAGAGGCCTGGGAGCTTGAGGGTCCTGCGCAGTATCTTAACTGTTCCTAGGACTGCACTCTTCTGGACAAAGATCTCGGATGTCGTTCCTGGGATCTTGAGCCACTCTCCTAGCTTGGGAGTCACTGCACCAAGTCCTCTGATTACCACTGGGACCACCGTTACCTTCACCCTCCACTTTTTTTCAGCACTTCTCTGAGCCCTTCTTGTGTTCCTTTCTTCTTGATGTTGCTGTCATTCGGTATCACTACATCTATCACTACAGTCTACCGGCACTATGTCCGGTTGGTTAGCCATCAACAGTTTGTCCGTCTGTATCTGGAAGTGCCACAGGATCTTAACTCGGTCATTCTGCACCACCCTAGGGTGCGTCTCCCATTTTGACCTCAGGACTCCCGGGTCATACTCGGCACAGATGTTTCTGTATACTATGCCAGCTACTTAGTTATGGCATTCCATGTATGCCCTGCCCACTAGCATCTTGCACCCTGCTGTTTAGTGCTGGATTTTCTCAGGGCATCTTTACAAAGCCTGCACCTGGGGTTTTGCCTGGTGTGATAGACCCCAGCCTTTATGAATCTTGTGCTCAGAGCTTGTTCCTGTGCTGCCATGATTAGTGTCTTTGTCGTATCTTTCAGTCCAGCTTTGTCCAGCCACTGGTAGGACTTCTGGATGTCAGCCACCTCCTTTATCAATGACCTGAACCTAACCCGAAAGATAGGATCATGGCGAAGCTTGAAACCTAGATCCTCCGTAGCTAGTTAACAAGACTACGTGAACTACCCTCAGAAGATCTACTAGATGATGTGAATGCTGCACTACAGACGATACCTACTGGCATCATTACTGAGACTAACCAGCTGATTTACACTATGGCAGCAGGGATCAGTGAGATGCTTGGTTACAACCTGAACAGCCACAAGGAGCAGTACCCTCCATGGAGGAGACTAGAGGCTAAGATTAAGGTAACATGGAGGGAGGTTAGCCAACTATCCGAGTTGCAGAACTGCAGTGAAGAAGGACAATGAAGAAAGTGCCTACAGCAAACTGTCTCATACCCGAGGCCTTGGAAACTGCCAAGCAAAGACTCACAGCCTTGGCCAGCCGCTTGAAGAAATACACCAGAGAGATAGAAGGCAGGAGAATAAACCAGCTGTGCTCCACAGAACCATCCAAGGTGTACTTTCAGTGGCAGAGGAACAATATGAGAACAGCACCACCAGGGCTGGAGATGGAGTAATACTGAAAGAGCATATGGGAGAAGGACACAATCCATAACAGCAATGTTCAGTGGCTAGTGGATCTAAGAGCAGACTACAACAACTTCCCTGAACAGGGTACAGTAACCGTCACAGCCATCCAAGAAAGGGTCTCCAGTATGAAGAGTTGGACAGCACCAGGCCCCGACATGGTTCACGCCTACTGACTGAAAAGCTGACTGCACTCCATGAGCGTCTGGCAGCACAGATGAACCAGCTGCTAGTTGAGGAGAGACACCCAGAATGGCAAACCGAAGGCTGGACAGTCCTGATCCTCAAGGGACCAGCCCCATACAAGTACCGGCCAATAACCTGTCTCAGTACCACATGGAAGTTCCTGTCATCATATCGGCTAAGATGAACAGGCACATAGCCCAATACATGAGTGGGGCGCAGAAAGAGATTGGCAAGAATGCCACAGGAGCAAAACACCAGCTACTGGTAGCCTGAGCAGCATTCACACAGTTTGTAAATCCTATCTGTCAACTCCTTCCTTAGCCTCTCCATTGAGTCCGCTGGGTCCATGTTTGGCTGGATCATTCTGTCACAGTCTGTGGTGGCAGACCGTGGGTGTGTGATGATCTTCAGGTGTGGCCAACCACCTGGCTGGGCCACACATACCAGGCCTGAAGGTGCCTGTCACAGCCGCACCCACACAAGCACCCACACCTGCCTATATACACACAAGCGTGGACAACAGGGACAGCAGCACAGTACAGCAAAAACACATAATATGATACAAGTCCATAACTGCTCAGGGACCCTGGGTCGCTCAGATCCAGGTCCCTGAAAGCATGGAACGTAGACATGAAACATAGGAAGAGACTAAAGCACTGGAAAGTAAAACGCAGAGGACAAGAAACATATAGAGGACAGGAAAAGACTCATAAATCATGGTGACATGGATGAAACAAAACGCTAACTAAATAATACAACAATACTTAATATCATGGCAAACTAACATAAGAAAACTCAAAAATACAAAATGGTGAGTCACAGACCCAGGATTGTGACACCATGCTCGCCTAATGACCTAATTTTAAGAAACTTTTAAAAATATTTTATTGCACAATTTTATGTGCATATAAGGGGATCTGAACGGCCTTGTGAAGAATTTAACACTTGGGGTGGCTGTAGCTCAGGTGCTTCAGCAGGTCACCTATTAATTGGAAGGTTGCTGTCCCAGTCTGCTGTTAAATATTCTTGGGCAAGACACTACTCTCAAGTTCCTCTCTGATTCATCCACTGGAGTATGTGTGTGTGAATGTTAGATAGAAAGAGCATAGAAGAAAGTGCTTGTGCAAATTAGGCGAGTTGTATAAAAAAGTGCTATATAGGCATTAGTCTGCCTGCCTATCGATCCAGCTTATCGGTTCTTGCTACGACAAGTTGATTTCAGTTCATCTGTCGGAGAAACAAAAGTGTCGCGCAGTTTACAGTGTGGATATGGACATTACTTTTATTTTTATTGCACAAAATGATGAGAGTGTGATGGTAAAGTGGTGCTCTAGGAGCTCATGTTCAGCTCCAGCACAACCTGGAGCTGCTTAAGACTGCTTAAGACAGCAGAGGATGTGGGTACTTCCTGAGAAGCTCCTGAGAAGCACAGTCTTCCACAGGAAGTACAGTCTTCCACAGGAGCTGCTGATCCAGTTCTACACTGCAGTCACTGAGTCTGTCCTGTGCTCCTCCATCACAGTCTGGTATGGTGCAGCCACTAAACAGAACAGGTGCAGACTGCAGCGGACTGTACGGGCAGCAGAAAAGATCATCAGCGCCCCCCTCCCCTCCATCCAGGACCTGCACCTCTCAAGAACCAGGAAACCACCTCACAGACTTTTTGACCTGCTGCCTTTTGGCAGACGGTATAGAAGCCTGTGGACCAGGACCACCCGACATAGGAACAGTTTCTTTGCAGTTACAGTTTTCTTTTCCCTCGCCATCTCCCCCCTAAACACTTGAACTGTCGCACTGTGTTTGTGCATATACTTGGCCAATAAACATGATTCTGATTCTGGTAATTATTAGACAGTGTCATGGTTGGCTTTGTGGCAGGCAGGCAAGCAGGAGTGGTGGACCCAAAATGCAGAATTCAGACACGGAAGTGAAACTTAAAGCGGAGCTTTATTGCTGGGAAAAACCTCGTACTAACTAAACTCACCAAAAGACAAACAAAAGTCTGAACAGAGGAACTGAGGACTGAAACACTGGAAAAGAAATACTAAACTGGAGCAGGAGACGAAACACTAGACACACCGAAGCAGAACACACAGCTAGTTGAGGGTACGACCCAACAGGGAACACAGGAAAACACAGGGCTTATATACACGGGAGTAATCAGGGAATGGAAAACAGGAGGGAGACACAGCTGGGAGGGTTTGGGCAAACGAGACACGGGGAGCAAAGCTGCACACACTGAGATGAGGCACAACCTTTCACAATAAAACGGGAAACAAGAAACAGACACAGACTTGACACTGCACTGAACTTACACTAAACGAGAGACACAACTTAAGAACTAATCCCTCACAAAGAATAACTGAAACATAGAGTAATACTAATAAACAAAGCGTGACAAAATGATCAGAATACAAACCATAATACAAAGGAATATAAGAACTGAAAATGCTGGGTCAAAATGACCCAGGACCATGACAGACAGAGTGTTTCAGGTCATTTTACAGAGTAACATAAAAGTAACATAACGAGTAGTATAACGAATGTCTTTCTCCTGAGTGTAATTAAGTAACATGCTGCATTACATTTAAGAGAAGTGTTCTGTATAATATCTGTAATAACTTTACTTTTTTTGAGTAATGACTCCAAGAATGATCACAACAAAGAGGGGAAATACCTCAAACATGCGCAAACTTCTGATGACACAACATGCAATTAATTTGAATACATTTATGTCTTTGATATGATGCTTAGAGATTGTGGTAAGGTGGAGCCAATGAGAATCGATAAGGGAATCAATAAAGAATCGAATTGATAAGTGATATCAATAAAGAAATCGCTAAATCCTTCCTAACCAAAGAAAAAAATGGCAGATTAGCCCGGGTAAAAGATGGAAAGTTGAGGCACACAACAATGTGTGCCGCTGGTAACGTTTCTGGGCTGCCTTTCCTCATAACAGCCATCCCTCAAGATTTTCTCCATCTAAAGCAATGCATTATCAGGGAATGTAACAGCTAGTCCTTTTACTGAACCATCTCTACATGCCATGCAGCGGGCTGTCCTTCCATGATTGTTCCTCTTCTTGCCCTAGTTTCACTATCAGTTGTGGCCATTTTTCTGATGTACTCACAGAATTTGGCTGTTTTATAGTGGTTCTGACACTAATTCTCATCCACGGCTTCTGCTTACCATACAGTCTCAGCCTGTTTTCTAGCTATGGTAAGGAGCTTCTTGATGTTAGTGGCTTCTATCTCCTTCTTTGGCCAGCTGATTATCCCAGCAGGTTATCTGTTGACTGGCAGGGTGTAGGCGTTGACTGCATGGATCTTGTTCTTCCCATTCGGCTGACTCCTCAGTACTTGACTTTTTTCTACAGGTATTTGGTGGTTGTGGCTATCGTAGCATCCTCCTCATGGTTCCCATATAATTGTGGGATTTCCACAGACTTGTAGCTGTCCTCAATGTCTGCAATGTTGCCTTGTAGTAGTGCAATCCCCTCAGTTCTGACTACTTTCCCTCTGTTTTTTACCATCTGACTACACTTCTCCAGTCTAAATTGCATTCTGATGTCACTGCTAGAAGAAGTCGCTAATGGTTGCCCCAGTCTGTATCCATAGCCAGACTTGTTGGTGATCTGGCTAATTTCAGGCCTTTGCAGAACAGCAGCGGGGAGAGATCATATCCTTTGTAAATCCTGTACTTGACAGTGACTTGTTCTTACTCTTGAAGTTTGCCTCTAGTGTTGTTTGCCGCATCCCCATTGAATTCCTTATGAGCGCTCTTAGGGTCTTGTTGATCTTGTACAGTTGTAGGCATTCTAGAATCTATGTGTGAGGCATCAAGTCATAGGCTTTCTTGTAATCAATCCAGGCCGTCACAGGGTGGTCTGTCTGGTCTTACAGTCTTGAGCAACTGCACTGTCTACAAGTAGGCGATGTTTTGCCCCTCTGGTTTTTCATAGGGTAAAAATGTTGTTGTGCCCCGCTCATGTATTGAGCCATATGCCTGCTTTTAGCCACTATGATGCCTGACAGGAGCTTCTATGTTGTGCTGATGCACGTTATTGGCTTGTAGGTGGATGGGAATGGTCCCTTCTGGGGATACTTGGGGCTGAGGACTGTCCGGTCTTTGGTTAGCCACATTGGGTATGTCTTATCCATTAGCATCTTGTTCATTTGTGCAGCCAGACACTCACTGACTGCAGGTAGCTTATTTAGCCAGTTGGATAAATCATATCAGGGCCTGGTGCTATGCGACCCAGCATTTTCAGATTATGTTGTATTTTTGATTTCTTATATTATATTGTAAATTAGTTCTTGTGTTGTTATTAGGATTTAGTTGAGTTTTATTCAATTTATGTTTCATCTGTGTCTCCTGATTTATGAGTCTTTTTCTGTCCTCTGTGTAGTTTGTGTTTTCCTCACTGTTCTACTTTTAGTTATGCATGTGCTTTCACCTCCCTTATGTTCTCATGTGTCTTTTCTTGTGTTCCGTGTCTCCCCAGTCTGTCATGTGTTTTATGTCTGTGTGTTCCATATTGTCAAGTTTGTGTTGTCATGTCTATATCTCTCAGTGTTTCCTGTTTTATTTTGAAGAGTTGTGTGTTTCCATGTTCAACGTGTTTTGTTTTACTTCCCCTGTGGGTTCATTATGTTCATTCCAGTCAGCTGTTTCTCCATGAGTTTCCACTTCCCCTGATCAATTCCTGTGAGTATTTAGTCAGTGTGTTTTCATTCCATCTTTGTTAGGTCATCTGTGTTGCTTCCCTCTATGTCATGTAAGGTTAAAGATTTCATGATTCTGTTCAGGTTCAAAAATTTTAGAGAAGTTATTTGTTAATACACTTGATAAATATATTGAGAAGCATAATCTCCGAAGTGATAACCAATATGGCTTTAGAGCGAAAAGGTCCACTTCGATGGCAGTGATGGAACTTGTAGAAGGGATATCTACTGCAATAGATAATAAGGAATATACTGTTGGTGTTTTTATAGACTTAAAAAAGGCGTTTGATACAATTGGTCATTCTATAATAATGAATAAACTAGAGAGATATGGTATAAGAGGGATGGCATACAAGCGGATGAAAAGTTACCTGGATGACAGAAATCAATAATGTAAAATCTAAGAAGTTGAAGGTAACTTGTGGTGTTCCTCAGGGCTCTGTGCTGGGACCTAAATTATTCATATTATATATAAATGATTTATGTAGTGTTTCCAAACTGTTAAAATGTGTATTATTTGCTGATGATACCACTCTGTATTGCTTAGGTAAAAACCTAGAACAGCTTCTGACTACAGTGGAAAAGGAGTTAAATATATTAAAAAACTGGTTTGATATAAATAAGTTATCGTTAAATAGAAAGAAAACAAAATTTATTATTTTTGGCAAATATCGGGGTTAATGGAATTGAAATTGAAAGAGTATATGAAAATAAATTTATTGGAGCGATAATTGATGATAAGCTGAGCTGGAAGTCTCATATAAACCATGTGAAAACAAAAATGTCAAAAACCATTCTCTACAAAACTGAACTGTCCTGAACAAGAAATCATTATACACACTTTATTGTTCTCTGTTGCTTCCATATATGACTTACTGTCTAGAGATATGTGGTAATGCATATAAAACAAATACTCTTCCTATTTTCAAGTTACAAAAAAAGAGCTATAAGAATTATAAATGAATCAAACTATATAGAAACAAATAACATTTTGTTCTGAATACCCTGAAATGTTATGATTTAGTTGAATATAAAATGGCACAGATAATGTATAAAGCACAAAATAACTTGCTTTGCCATAGTACTGTCAGGGTCCTGGGTCTCCTGACCCAGCATGTTTAGTTCTTTGTGATTTTTGTATTATTGTACTTGTGTGAGTTATTCTATGGTTTCTAGTTTCAATCCCTTGCCCTTCATGTTTCTGTGTCCCCTCTGTTCTGTGTAAGTCTGTGTCTGCCTGTTTGAGTTTCCCTCTGTGTATTTTGGTTCTTCGAGTCCTCTGCCTTATGGTTTATGTCTCTGTGTTTCTTAGTTGCTGTCTCCACCGTGTCAAGTTCGCGTCTCTGTGTGATACTTCCTGTTTTACTTTGATGGGCGTGTCTTATGTGAATGCGTCCTGCTTTGCTTGTCTCGTCAGTCCTGATTTCTCCCAGCTGTGCCCTCCTTCTGTGTCTCATTCCCCTCGTTACTTCCCAGTGTATTTAAACCCTGTGTTTCTCTGAGTCAGTGTCGTGTTGTCCCTCTTGCTCTGTGGATCTCCCTGTGTGTTTTAGTTTATTGTTTCCCAGTTTAGTTTACTTTGTATGCCCATTTTTCTGTGACCAGCAAATAAGGCTGTGGTTTTGAGTTCATCCCTTGAGTCTGTGAGTCCTGCACTTTGAGTCCTCATCTCCTGCCTGCCACACGGCGTTTCATGACAAGTACTCAGAAGCTGTTTGAAGTCAGAGTTTCAATATGACTTAAGGGGATCAGAGTTGTTTTAAAAAAAAAAAACACACACAAGATAAGGACAAACATAAAGCAGAGATGTGTTTCTGTTAGAGGAGTTAACTTGTGGAATAGTTATGACAGTGATTTAAAAAGGTGGAGTTCATTTTCCTTGTTTAAAAACGTGTAAAAATAGAGTATTAGAAAAATATATAAATCAAGAATGAAAAGAGCAAAAATAATAATACTGAAACTCTTGATTGTTTTGCATTGATTATTTTTATGAAATTTAATTTAATGTAGTTACTCATGTGAGGTGGAAAGTTTTTTGTTTCAAATTCAAATTCAAAAATGTTTGTTTGTTTGTTTGTTTGTTTGTTTTGCTTCATTCTTTGCTTCGAGCCCTATGTACATGAGCTGCATGCTTAAAAAGATCTGTTGTTAAAAGGGTTGGCGTAATAAGCATATTCTTCAGCCAATACCTTTTGATTAGCCTTGTCTCGTGCTTTCTTGCTTTGTGGTAATCTTTATGTATTCACTGAGATATTTGAATGCTAATCAATGGTCTTGTTCATGTTTCCTCATTGTAGTTTCTCGCATGCAGTGTGGGACGAGGGAGATCGTGACACAGACAAAAGAAAACACAGGGCTTAAATACACAGAGAGAGCAATCAGGGAATGGGATACTGGAGGGAAACACAGCTGGGACAAATCAGGACTAACGAGACAAGGGAAGCAAACACAGACACATTAACATGAGACACGGACTTTCAAAGTAAAACAGGAAACATAACACAGAAACATGGAATTGACAAGGGGATACAGCTGACAGGGGAGACAGAGCAACCATTGAACACAGAGACTGAAACCAGAAGGCAGACAACTCTAACAAAGAAACCAAAAGACTAGAAATGATAAATAATGGCAAAATCAAAGTTCAATAATATTGTAAAACTGAAAACTCTGGGTTGACGACCCAGACACCCTAACATTCCCTCGTTTTACCTCGTTTTGTATTTTATGTTTAATCAGCCATAATGAATGGCTCTCCTTTTGTTTAAACTCATTTCTGTCTCCTTCCGTGTCTGCACTTGGGTCCTCCTTCACAGTCTGCTTCTGCAGACCATGACAGAATTATGGAGTACTGGGTGGGATTCATACTTGTTTTGCTTCCTGGTTGGCGTAGAGTTTTTGTGTGTGTGATTTTTTTTTTTTTTTTTTTTTTTTGCTTTGCTTTGTTTTGTTTTGACTGACGGGAAATGAACTAATTAACTGATAAAAACCCAGAATGGATTTCTTTTTCTTTTCTTGTGAATGACCTGAATAACAATAATTACTGATTCCAATGGGAAATTCATGTCTGACATAGCTCATCTGCTATATTTATTTGAGTTAAAAATATGTGGGGGCAAATTATTTTCTGCCTCTGTCTGTTTTATGTTATAGAGAGTAGAGTCTTCTTGTAATGATGGGATGTTTTTGTTCCATAAAGATATTCGTGATCAGGGTTATTCAGGATGGCTTCTAACATATTTAGATTGCATCTCTCCAACACCTTCCCCAGTGTGTCCAGTATGACTCCAATTACAGAGCCAACTTTTCTCACTAGTTTGTCCAGTCTCTTTGCATGCCTTTTCTGATCCTTCCTCTCCAAACGGCATAGAACAGCACACTTGTCACCACAGGCTGACAGAACAGCACCTGCAGCAGTTTACTTGAGATGTCAAGTGATCTTAGTTTCCTTAACAAAAAGAGGTGATTTTTCCCCTTTTGTATAGTTTGTCTGTATCCAGGGACCAGTCTAGTTTGTTGTCTAGATATAAACCTAAATATTTATATTTTGTTACCATCTCTATGCCCACCCTAAAAACCTTGACAGCAGGAGGCCTGAATCTTCAGAAATCTACTATCATGTCCTTCATGTTAGAGACTTTAGATATAAGGTTGTTTTTGTGACTTCAGTTGCTGAAAGTTTTTGAAAGCTTCCCAGTCCATTCCTGATACACACCACAATGGAAGTGTCATCCAAGTATTTCTGAATGGGGTAGGTCTCAAATTTGTATTTGAAGTCTGCTGTATATTTACAATGTGAAATCTAATGGAGCCAGGACAGTCCCTTGTGGAGTCCCTGTTTGTGAGATGATATGTGGTGATTCAAGACCAAAGTCATAAAAGAAAATAAAATTCATAGAATTCAGCACTAACTTTTCAAAACCTTTCGATGTACTAGGACAAGTGGACACAAATAATGCCACCAAATTGCTTAAGATGGAGTTAAACGTACGTAACTGTTATAAATCAAACAAACAAAAAACACAAGTTAATAGATGGACATGTGGTCAGCAGTTTGGTTCAGGGGTCTTATCACAGTAAGACAACTCTGGGTTTAAGTTGGCTGAGACTGTGTGAAATTTTCATATGCTCCTTGTGCTAGCATACAGTGACCTGCATATACTCTGGCTTGTTTTCACAGCTCAACAATCTGCATCTTGGGTTGATTTGTTGATTCTTAGCATGTATGGCACTCATAGGGTGGTACACACCTGAGTGCCACGATAAGGCTCTGCGTAAATAAAGTGGTGCATAAATATGCGTGAATGTTTGCTTGTAACGTGGCTTGGAGTAGTTAGTAGAACTAGAAAACTCCTATGTAATTGACAGTCCATTCCATTCCAGTTGGACCCAAGTCAAATATTCTTAAGCAGAATACTATCAGGTATGTACACTTTTTACATATGTGAATGGAGATATCCCTAAAAGTGAAATTTGCATTCCTTTCTTTTTTAGATGTGGCCAACTGGTTCCCAAAAAACACAGATGCCTCTTATAACCTGTGAGTATGCATACTGCTCCCTGTTCTGTGTCCTTGCTGTTAAGCATAACATTGTTCTGTTTTCCATAAATGGAGTTCCTCTTCAGCATAGCAACTGTCAGATTTGGACTCAGTCTTTACAACTAAAAATAGCAGCTATCGTTTATGAATAGAGGGAAGTTTTCCAGTCCATTATTTTTTGTTTCATTCTCAGGTCCAGAGAGGAATATGGGTGACACAGACGTACAGCGTAAACTTTTTAGATGAAGAAAGAACAGTTTTAGATATACAACGTATTGCAAAGTTACTTCACAAAAGTGTGAAAAGTCACCCTCATATTTAATTTAAAAAAGCAACAAACATTTAAAAAAACAACAAGCCAATTCTCTGGGTTAGTAGACTAAAAGTAATATATAGAGTCCTGTGGTGCTTTGATGCTTTTTATTTTATATAATGAGATTGTTATTTTCAGAGGTTATTTTCATGTCATCCACATCACTGATCCTTGGACAGTCACTGCACATGACCTAATAAATAACCTAGTTCTATCAAGGCTAATAACCGCCAAGGCTCTGAAAAAATGTCTCTCTCCCAACTGGATAAAACATTTAATTGACCCAGAAGGAAAAGGATGTAACTTGTGACTTGTGGTCTAAAATCACTCAAGGTGATTTTTAAGACTAGGAAAGTGCTATATAAATGCAAATGCGTTATGTTTTGAACAGGATATGTTTGAAAGCAGTCCATTGGACTAGAGTTGATACACTTGACAACAAGCTCCAAACTGTGCAGCATACTGCCTTAGCCTGAGGAATGTGTCTAACTGCACTGGTTTCCACACTTTGTGTTAAAGGTGTGTTACGGTCCGGGCCATAATTCGGATCCCGGTGGCTGTCTTTTTTTGTTCTGTGTTTAAAAGTCTACAGGTCATTCCAGAGCTGACGGCTGCTGATTGGCTTCCTGATCAAGTGGCTGTTTTGAAAAACCCTCTCCAGCAGTTGTCTCGGGACAGCAACTGACAGCAGCAGCAGATCCGTCCTTGGCCTCCAAACTCTGTGACTTTTGTGCACATGTTTTGCTAAGGACTGTTGAGCTTTGTAAATAGATTACTTTTCACGTGTAAATGGGTGCGGAAGCAGATGGGGTGAACTGCCTTACTATTGTCTGTAATGTTTTCTCCTTACTTATTCAGTTAGGAGTAGCGCTTGACTTTTGTTTGGTTTTTGTTTCACCTAGGGTTTAGATAGCACCTCCATTTCTGAACAAGCTTGTTTTGTTTGTTCTCCCTAGAGTTAAGCTTCAGTTTAGACAAAATAAACCACCTTTAACTTGTAAATCGGCTTCTGTGTATGGTTTTGGGAACCAGGGCGGTGTCACTTTGCTTTTAACCCTTATGTTGCGTTCCGGTACCCCTACACCGGGACATAACAGGCGTTAAATATATTAAACAAAAAGTGACAGTATTCTACAGTAATAACAGACACTGATGTTATTAGAATATCATGTGTATGTGTGTGAGAGATACAAAGATACAGTAATTGTACTGCTGTGGGTCATTGTAAAGAAGCAATTGGAAGGAACAAGCTCCTAAATCCCTCCTTGACACACTGGTTGCCACAGCCTGTCGCTGAAGGAGTTGCTCAGTGCTGTCAAAAAGACCTGCATGGGGTGGAAGGTGTTCTCTAACAGGGATGACAGCTTGGCCACCATGGTTGACACCAAGCTTTTTCTATTTTTTGGAGCTGTAATAGAAAGTGCCACCAACATATGTTTTTATTTTTATATTGGATTTTGCATTTGCTACTGAAATGGTTTTTGCTACCAAAACTTCTGTTGACCAGTGCTGTTAAGATAGCATTTTAAGAGTATACAACAAAGAGAAAAGAAAAGAAAATGCAGTAATGGAGTCATTGCTCGTTCCTGTAAATACTGACACTGGCTTGGTACCCATCAATGACATCTTCTGTTTAGGTAGCCATGTAGGGAGGTAAGACACCATAAGCAAACCAGACAGAAAAAGAGATGGAACAAGAGGACTATGAAAACACACTTTCCTTTTGTAGAACTTGGTTTGATGTGGTTTGTTAATGTGTGTCTGTGTGTATATATAATACTGACCGGTCTCTAGGCCTGTGTGACTGAGGTCTAGGAGCCAAGTTAAATTGCATTTTGTGCTGCTCTTCCACAGACATCTCCTCCTATTGCCCTTTTGCACCTCTAATGTACAGCAGACTAAGTAGAAGGGAGAGCAATAAATGAGTCATTTATCCATAATAAGAAAAAAAGATCATTAACTGTGCAGTGAGAATGCCTGATTTACAGTTTAGTTATGTAGAATCAGAAAAGTGCAACAAAAAATCCAAAATAAGCTACAAATTATAATTTGTATATGTAGAATTAGAGCTGAAGTGCTTAGCGAATTAAAACACTGATTCTGTATTAATTCTTGTCTAATCATTTAATTACGTGAAATTCAAAGGGACTATTTTCTTGCAGTCAGTGGTGTAACTCTGAATACTTTAAGTAATTTCTAAATATACTTGCATATTTTTGTTAGTTAATGATTTAATTGTAGAAGTTATTTTTACTGTAATATTTTAGTGCTTTTTTACACTTCTTCCTGCCTACAGTAACTATTATTGTACTTAACCATTTTAGTTTTCTATTAAAATTGTTTTATTGAAAGAGATACTTGTGATGCTCTACCATCTCAGCATAGAATAATTGAATATTTTCCCCTTAGCTGTGATGCCCATGAGTCTTCCACCTGTGTGAAGCAAGATTATTTCTTGTGACGTTCACACTCTTAAGTCCAGCTAAAAACAGAAATCTGCTTGATTGTTGATCAGGTGGTTTCCTGAAACCAGATCCTCATTCTTGAACACATGTTGTGTTAAATTTGGAATGTCACGTCACTGAAAAGATGATAGCTTCTCCACCCTACTGGAAAATACAGTTGGTATACTTATAGCCAGTCACACGTATGGATCAATTCTGTCAATAATGAGGAAGAAAGAGGGGATGCAAAATCAAAAGACGAACACAAAAAGCAGCTTTATATGTAAGCTGTGATTCTCTCTGTGGGATTATATCATTATATCTGGTATTAAATCACTGTATTCTCGGCAACCTATTGCCTGTTCAACCATCCTTGGGGTGACAGTGAATTCATAAGGGAATCATAATGTATATAAGTATGATTCCATCAAACTTATTTACACAGATAATGAAAAATTCCATAGATTATGCCCACTTTGCTACTATGTTTGAAGGTTCTCCATGCATGATCCCTGTTCTGTAAATACTTATATCCTAAAATCATTGGCAGTTTCATTATACCTCAATTCCACAGCCTGCTGCTACGTCTAAACTACAGATTATATGACCAGTGAATTATATTCGAATGAAGCTTAACTGTTTAAGATGGGAAGAATGTGGATTCTAAGTTACACATATTTACACCAGTGAGTCATACTTGTATGTCCATCCATTAATGAATAATAAGTAAAGTTCTGGTTTTCTGTTCTGAAATGTAGCTCTTAAACAGCACGAGTACAAGTGAATGAGAGACTGAGAGCAAAACAAAATGGTTGCCAAGAAGCATATAATGTCCAGCAGAGTAATATTTAGAGATATTATAAAGGAGCAATTGTGAGGAGTTGGCTGATTACATACTTTTATATACAAAATAAAATACCTAATCACACACACCTAAAACAAGAGGCAAGAACTCACCCCACTGGAGAAAACCAGAGACATACTTCTCCCTTGCAAAGGGTGAAGAGTAGAATTCCTGATAGACGCCAACCAGTAGATCCAACAGTGTTTGGAGTCCAACAGGTCCTGTGGTCCGGTGGCCCTCTGCCAGATCAGATGCACCTAGGTCAGGCCCCGCTGACATTTTTCCCAGGGGGTGAGGGCTTGGTTGTTTGTTTTAGTGCTGTAGTGAAGCCCTGGTGTCCATGACTTTAAATCTTCAGTTTGCAGTTTCTCCGGTTTGACTCTTTAAAATTATGTCTATAGTAACGGCTTTCTCCAGATCACGACCTAATTCTACTGCAAACCCCTCCTCAATTGCCTTTCCTTTCTAGCTGTTCTGCTTGATCACAGAACATGAGCAAAGGTTTTCATACAGACATCCTCTTTTTTATCATATTCTCTATCCCTCCCTCAGTTTACTGTCACTTACACTCTCCCTCGCTTGTATGTCTGTCAGATGCCTGGATGTCTGTTGGGGTCTCTCCTTTTTCTTCTCTTCTCATAGCCGTGCGTCTGTTAAGCCTGCAGTTTCTCCAACTCTGACTCAACACCTTTTTTGGTCTGGATCTCCCTCTCGCTGTCTTTCAGCTGCCCCTTTTCAAAGTAATCCAAAGTTCCTACTGCAACAGTTTAAGGTAATAGCAAAGCACTGAACTGTTCAGAAACAATTCCTCTTTTCATTTTGTGCATTAGTAGCTCTTTGTATTACCAGCCCTTGTTTGCTTTTATTCCCTGTCCTTCCTCTTGTGATAGAGCAAAGAGGAACTGCTGACCTGAATCAGTTCTAGATTTTGCTTTTGTTTTGAAAATGTAAATCTCTTATTTTGTCAACTGTCCAAAATCTTTTTTTAGTTCTCTTCATTTTTTCTTCTGTCCCACCCTTCTCGCCTCTCTGTTATCCTTCTCAGTTCTCATCATGTCATATTTTTGTCACTCATTCTCTCAGGAATGCAGTAGAAGCCGTTTCCTCTCATCCAGTTCAATGGAGTTGAAAAATTGTATTGTTAGGGTTAAAATTGTTTGTTCATCTGTTACTACTGTTTGTATCCCTCTTTTGTCTTTGCTGTAGTGGTCTGTCTGTACTCTCTTTAACAAGATTTTTTTTTCTTGTCCCCAACTTTTCCTTCTTTGACATTCCAAACAACCTGCCTCTTTTCCTCTCTCTCTTTTCCTTTTCTCCCTTTTCTCCTCCTTATTTATAAATACACTCACCTTACACTCAACATCACATACATTATATATGTGTATATATGAGTGAGAGAAAGAGAGAGACAGTCAAGCCTATAATTATTCATACCCCTGGCATATTTTGACTTAAAGTTGCTTTTATTCAACCAGCAAGTGTTTTTCTTTTTACCAGAAATGACACAGGCATATGTACAATGTACAAGAGGCATCATTGTGGGAAAAAAAATTCTCAGCTTTTGACATTTGAGCAAAACGTTTTATGTCCAGAATTATTCATACCTTTCACAGTAACCTATAGATAAGCCTTTATTGGTTATTACAGCAATCAAACACTCCCTATAATAACAGACCAGCTTTTTGCATGTCTCCACAGGAATTTTTGCCCATTCGTCTTTAGCAATGAGCTCCACATCTTTCAAGTTGGAGGGTCTTCTTGCCGTCACCCAGATGTTTAGCTCCCTCCACAGATTCTCAGTTGGATTCAAGTCAGGACTCTGGTTGAGCCACTGCAAAATGTTAATGTTTTTGTCTCCTAACCATTTCTTCACTACCTCAGCTATGTGTTTTGGGTCATTGTCGTGCTGAAATATCCACTGGTGTCCAAGGCCAAGTTCCTCTGCAGACTGCCTGATGTTGTCGTTGAGAATCTTCATGCATTGCTCTTTTAATGGTCCCATTTACTGTGAATAGGTTCCCTGGTCCATTGGCTGGAAAACACCCCCAGAGCATTAGGTTCCCACCACCATGTTTGACAGTGGGGATGGTGTTCTTTGGGTTAAAGGCTTCTCTTTTTTCGCCAAATGAAGGAACCATAATTGTGACAAAACAATTCAATTTTTGTTTCATTTGACCATAGGTCAAATGACCATAGGTTTACACACCCACATTCTAACCTGAAAATATGATGAAAGTTTATTTTGTGACCCAGAAAGATTAATAAGAGTAATTTTGGTCGTGTCCAAATTCATGGGCTGCATCCTCCTGAGGCCGCATTTGCAGACCGATTACGTCACAGCGACACGACGAAGGCTGTAAAAATTCGTAGACTCCTCCGAATGCAGCCGACAAATTTGTCCTCCTTTCCCCCGAATTTGAAGGATGGGTCGGGTGTGTCCTTCGTGGCCTATCACATCCCAGAATTCATAGCCAAACTCCAGTTTCCAATAATGGCGGCCGCTACTAAGTTTTAAAATTCCCCTTCTAATCTTTATGGGTCACAAACTAAACTTTTAACATATTTTCAGGCGAGAAAGTAGCTGTGTAAACATCAAATATCTGCTCGATTTACCAAGTGTAAGAGCCAAAGTCAATGTTTATGTTTTTCCTTTTTGTTTTGGTGGCACAGGTGTATAGCTTTACCTGCATCTCAGGTGATGGTGTGTGGTCACAGTCTATTTACCTGATGTCGGTGTTCGCAGCAGGTGTGTTGGGTGAGTGGTTTGTGGGCAAACTTTTCAGTTGACCGTCATTTTTTGGCACACCAGTTAATCCATGCGCTAGTTGTAAATTGATTGAAAGCGCAAATGTTTGTTTTTGTTTTGTTCTTAAAATAAATGCGCAAAGTACAAGTTCGACTCATTATGGATTATTGGAGGCGCGTCACAGGGACACAACCAACTCAGCCGGCCGCGGCTTTATTTACGGATGAAAGTCGCAACACCAAGGTATTGCATATTTGCGAAAGTGCTTTGACTTTTCGGAGACGTCTGCTACTATTAAATTCCGGTTCTTTTTCCTGAATTCCTTTGCCGACAGAGAAAGACTGGACTCAGAGTGGTCAAGCTCAAAAAAAATCATCTTTATTGTACATTTCCGGAAACAGAGAACTGTAGACACGAACACGCACCCACAGTTCTAAAAACATTGCAAGCCAAAAGGCGTATATATAGTTCTGCTATATGTCACACACAGTTTTGATCTGGAGTGCACTCTGCTTAGTTTCACTTTCTGTATGCCACGCTTCCTGTTCTCTGCACAAAGCGTGCAGGCTCCTGTCAGCCTCCGACCTAGTTTATACTCAAAGTTGGCCCTCTCTTAAACTGGAAGCAAACTATATTAAAACAAGTAACAATAAGCACTAAATATATATTTATTTCTTACACTACCCACCAGCTCGATAGCTAGCCGGGAGCTCGAGGGTCACTGAAGCCGCCGAGAACGGCACAACTCCCGGCACATCATTTTTAGATCACCGCGGACTTTCGCTACTCAGGTTAAACGTAATATATAATTCACTTAGACAACCTAAAAATGTTATTGTCGGGCTTTTTTCAGTGTTTTATTTGTTCGTGAGTAAATCAGTTTGGGTGAGATTAAAGTTATTAGATTAGATAAAATAAAACTTTATTAATCCCCCGGGTGGGTTCCTCCTTGGTTTTTACACAGCTGAATAAACGTCAAACAGAAAACTGATTAAACAGAAGTATGAGACAGTCGAGAATTTACGCCAGTGTCCTGTTATATTTTAGATAGCAAGGAGCAGACGGCCGAGTTTATTAAACTCCACCGAGACAGCGGTGACGCTAATCAGAAGGCTAGACTGTCCAATTTCCCCAGCCTTTTACTTCGGGCCTACCCGACCTTCTGAGGACCCGGCCCACGTAGACCGCGAAGGCCGGGTCCTCAGGAGGATGCAGCCCATGCATTTGGACACAACCTTTAAAACTTAGTAGAGCCACCATTGCCGGAAAGTGGAGTTTGGTTGGGCCGCGCTATGAATTCTGGGATATGGTGGGCCACGAAGGACACACCCGACCCATCCTTCAAATTCGGGGAAAAGGAGGACACATTTGTCGGCTGCATTCGGAGGAGTCTACAAATTTGGACGGCCTTCGTCGTGTCGCTGTGACGTAATTGGTCTACAAATGCGTCCTCAGGAGGATGCAGCCCATGAATTTGGACACGACCTTTGTTGAAATGAAGGAATTACACAGCGGTCTTTTCCTGTTTCATATGTTAGCTATGCTCTTTCTATTTTTGGTAATTCCATGCTGGTGGAAACCCAAACAAAACACGCATTAAGAGGCTGTAATACCTGTGTCTCAATCTCGCGGCCCATGTCACCCCTACTTGCAGCCCGCATAATGATGTGACGAAATATTTTTTTAAATTATTGTTCAAAAAATTATCTAATATCTAATATGGAGGCAATAGGCAGAGTGTTACAGGCATAGACCTAAAGAATGTAGCCTCATGGGCCCAGTTGTAAGTAAGCTATTAAGACTCGACTGTATACTGTGTTCGTGTTTTCCTCCGAAACAATAAGTTCAGTTGGAGCAGCCTTTCAACGCCTCTCTGTCTCTTGCTAGCAAAGTTGACCCAGACAACAAAGTAAAGCTAGTTTTCGGCTACGAGGCCAACACGGAACCCGACGTATTAGCCCTTTACTACGGTTCGGAGCTGCAGACCTGTTTTATATACAAATAGTTTTCTATACAAGATCGCTGCAAAAAGTGCAGCCGTACCTAATGTCCACCCTACTGTTACTCATTTTATATTAAGATTTAAAAATCTAGTTGGTATCGGTATGGCAAGTAGCCTTCAGTAATAGTAATAAATCACACAGCAAAAGTACATGTAGTTGTAAAAAAGCATGATAATACAGTATATTAAGTAATCCAAAGTATTCAGAATACCTTACTCTCAATGAGTTACGTAACGGAATACGTTAATAATAATAATAATAATAATACATTTTATTTAAATAGCGCCTTTCAAAGCACCCAAGGACACTGTACAACAGATAAAAACTGGAAATATACACAATGATAAACAAAATACATTTTGGGGCATGTAAAGGTAACCTTCCCAACACTGCTATTGGAGTATGGAGAAGTTTATTTTAAACAAAATAAAAGTTTTGGTTAAAAGTGATCTGGTGTTCACCAGGCACAGGCTGGAGCACAGGCGTCAACAAGTCCAGAAACCCGACGCAACGGTCTCAGTTTTCGGCAAGGTTCACAGTGGAGGTTTAGCCTGGGAGACCATGGGCAACGAGGCCGAAGAGCATCATCAAAGCCAACCATGGGCACCAAGCAGGCATCAACAGCATCCAGGAAACACAGACACACAAACAATCTTGGGAACAATCCATGCGCTGGTCGGAAAACACCAGAAAAATGCCTTAGGGAAAACCTCAGCTTCACCAGCCGAATCCTCCTAAGCTACAGCCGAAATTACACCATCAAATTAAACTATTGGAAGTATTCTTTAAGTTCAAAATTGTATTATAGGTCTTATTGATCTTGATCTTATTTTTAGGCAACGTAATGGCTTTTACACACGTAAAATGCAAAATTTCATGTGAAGAGATATGCCGACTGAGTCTAATATCAGGATGAATGCCCCTTTTCAGGCTGTCATTTTCAGGGTCTATATGAATTTTAAAATTCAAACTGTGGTTGATTCCTGAGCTGGAGTGGAAGAGGGGAGTGCTGATTCTTCCCTTTCCTTAACTCATAACATATTAACCCTGCTGTAGCCAGGTTTCTGTAAGGCAGCATAAATCAATATGCTGATCATTTATTAAATCGTTTACTAAAAGGGGCTTAACATTAGAGATTATTGTCCACATTTCACCATTTTATTCTTTGGTTCAGCTGAGGATTATATTATTCATTCTTTTTATTTTTTTCTTTCTGCTGATTTTTGGTTGGTTTTTTTGTGGTCTGGGAACTGGGGGTTTGCAGACGAGATGCTCCAGAGAGAGACAGCTTCTCGCTCCCAACTCGGGACGGTCATGTTTTATAGGGTTTATTAAATTTGGCCAGATTCCTAGAAATAAAAGCAGCTCCGTCCAAAGTGGGATGGATGCTGCCTCTCCTAACAAGAGGTTTCCCATTGGTCCAAAAAGCTCACCTCGTTTTTTGGATGCAACTCAAACAGGCAGCACTTTAAGGAGAAATCAGGCTAAACATGTCACTCCTGGTCTGAGTGGGGAAGGGACCAGAGAAAACGAGCCCAACATTTTGATGCATGCTCAATCATCCAGGTAAGAAAATCTCCAAAGGTTGATTCTGTTCATCTGGACATAGTGTTTTTTTTGGAAGAAACGTTTCATCACCCATCCAAGTGACTTCTTCAGTCTCTGCAGGTTTCCCCAATCTTATAAACAGTACATTTGCATAATGACTGAAACCAGCCCACTGAAGGAACAATGGGCTAGGAGGTCAGTTCCTTCATCATAATTATGCAAATTCTCATGACCATTGATCAACAATCACTGATCAATGGCCATGAGTACCATTCACAGAGAGTTGGGGAATGGCTGTAATCCCAGCATTGTAAGATAGCTTCAGATGCCGACAAAACAGGATTACTCCTAAAATTCTATAAATGAGCTCTTTCAGTTAAAGGCTTCCGGGCAACAAAAATCCTCCAGAAGGCACAGCACCAGCTGCTTAATGAACGGGTGAGGCAAACAAATTTTACCATTGATGTGGTTAGGTGGGGATGGTGCACAGTATTGCTAAACCAGAAAGACTATCATGAGAAAATTTTGTCACTGCTCAGTGACGAAAATACTTATGAGCCCCTTAAACGAGACCCAGGAAGTGGCTACGGGAAGAGGGTGATAGACTGTCTGAAGCATTTAGAACAAGACAAGGCTATTGACCGGACCTCATACCTCAGGCTATACCCAGGGGAAACTACACAAAGTCTGTATGGTTTATCAAAGATACATGAACAGAATGCACCTTGAAGACCGATTGTCTGTATGATCAACTCGGTCACCTATAACATCTCTAAGTTTCTGGCTTCGACTTTCAATCCGCTGGGAGGCAGCTCTGAACACCACATCCAGAACACCTTGGATTTTTTTGAGAAGTTGAGAGATGTCATTATGGAGGCAGGTGAAACCATGGTCTCATACGACGTTACATTTCTCTTCACTTGCATCCCAATCACGTAAGCATGTGTTTGCTTTTGGAACTGTGTCTTAATTCCAGCTACTTCACATACAAGGGTCAGCTCCACAGGCAGAAACATGGGTGTGCCATGGGTTCCCCAGTTTCACCCATTGTGGCCAATTTGTACATGGAAGAAGTGGAAAAGAGGGCTTTGTTATCCTACCCTGGAACACCACCAAGTCATTGGTTCAGGTATGTGGATGACACCTGGGTGAAAATCTAATTTAAACTGGGTCAAGTTGAACTACAAACACCACCAAGTGTGGTTCAATTTCTTACTCTTAAAACCCCAAAATTACTTTCCAAAAAATACAGAATGCTTTCTAAAACAGATGAATCAATATCACTTCCTATTGCAAAATGGGAAGCGGATTTATCAGTTAACTTAGACCAAAACTTCTGGTCTCAGATTTGCTTAAAAACCTTTCATCTAATTAGAAATCCCAGTCTTCAATTAATTCAATACAAAATACTACATAGAGTGCACTATACAGGTCATAGGATGTTCAAGATGGGTTATACATCTACCAACAACTGCTCACACTGTCAAACCAATACACCGGACAATTACATCCAGGCTCTTTGGTTCTGTCCACCAGTTCAGAAGTTTTGGCGCGAGACATGTGAGGACTTGTCAAAGTGTCTGAAATGCAACATTCCAACTTCCCCTTTAGTGTGTTTGTTGGGCAGCTTAGATAATGTCACTTCAGATAAGAATATAGCCCATATGGTTTTCACTGCCCTATGCATAGCCAAGAAAACAGTCCTCATGAACTGGGAAAAAAAAAAATCTTAATTCTAACCAATATAGAAATTATCTATTAGATTACATTAGTCTTGATACAGCCTCTGCCACCACATCAGATCAATTGCTCTGGGCTCCTTTGATTAGGTCCATCACCTAGTGGGGATGGGGGGCTCATAGTTTGGTCCCACCTTCGCTGTTGTAATTGGTGTGGGGGTAGGGACAGGCTTAGGGCGTCAGGGGGGTTCCCCAGGAGCATCTTCCTTGGGGGGCTCAACCCGGGGTGGCAGTCATGGCCTATTAAGGACTCTGTTGGCTCTTAGGTGACGGTTTCCGCGTGGCTGCATGCAGCGGGGCTAGGGGAGGGTCCGTGCTGACGGACGTGGGTTACTGACCTGGTAGCCTGGCTGCCCCTGGGTGGGTCCGGGACCGGCGTAAGGTTCTGGAGGCACACCGTCTCTGGGCTGGGGCCCTAGCCGGGCCTCGGGTCCTGGTTGTTATGTTGCCGGGGTTGTGGGCGGGTGGGTGTATGGGGGCCCGGCCCTGGCGCAGTGTTCCGCCAGTGCATCGAGCCACCTTGGGGGGCTCTTCAACTGGTGGGGGAGGTTGTTACATCTTGCAGGAGGTCTCCTCTCTTCAGGAACTCACTCTGCAGGAGGGGGAGATACAGGAGAGGTGGAGGAAGATCTCAGCCTGGGTGTCTATTGTCTTGTGTAGTCTGGAAGATGAGTGGATGACGGGGTGGGTGCAGTTTTCTCTGTGGTGGGGTCAGGTGGGCTGTCCCGGGCTCTGTGGGGCCGGGCGGCGCTGCTGTTCTGGGCCCCGGTCCGGATGGGCCTGGGCCCCCTTTCCCTGGCGGGTTGCGGAGTATGGGGGTGCCTACTGGGGTCAGCGGGGGAGCTGGCCCCAGGGAGGGGTCACTTGCCCCTCCCTTCCTTCCCTCCCCACCTCCAGCTGCCTCCCTCTTCCCGCTCCACCACAATCACCCACACATGCAGGGCCTTGGGGTGCAGGTATGTCACCAGGGTGCAGGGGAGGCATCCCCCCTCTGTCCCCTTCTGGCTGCCTCTGCCTCAATTTTATCTCACAACTTAGACATTCACATTACTCACACTCTCATAACACATACATATAGGATGTTGGGGGTGGGCACGCTACACGGACTCCAAAAGACCATCAGGGTGTACACCTCACCCCTGGCGTCGTTGCCCACCTCTCAATTTTAAATACACGTGGACACTGAGGGCTAGCAGGAGGGACTATGCGCTTACCTGCTGCTCTCTAGCAGGTAGCTCCATGCCCTCCTGGAACACATGCATCAACATTACATATGAGAGGGCGGAGGGAGATTTGGAGTCTTCACACACCCCCGTTCTCTGCGACCTGCTGGAGCGGGGGGTCAGGAGGGGGAGTTGGCTGTCCGACTGGGGTCTGGAGTGTGGGGCCTCCCTGCTGCTGCGGAGTTGGGGCGGTCTGCTTCTCCCCACCGCAGGGAAAAGGGTAACACTACCTGGTTCTGGGTGCAGTTTCCCCCTCCAGGGGCAAGGGCACCTAGACCCGGTTCGTAGAGTACGCTTGGGGAGTGTGATTGTGTGTACAGTGTCTCTCTATGTCTGTCTCCACGTTGGTTGAGTAATTGTATATGAGAGCATGAGGGTGGGAATGGATGTTTGTATCTGTGTGTGCCTGTATGTCTGTGTCTATATGTCAGGTCGGGTATCAGACGCCACCTCTCTGGGGACATCTCAGGCCCTCCAAGGTTTGAAGGCCTATCTCCCCCCACCACTTCCCCTGCCGGTGGCAGACGCCCTCAGACATCAGTGCGTTGTGGTTCTTTGTGTCCGGGGATGGGCGTCCAGGTACACACCGGGTCACTCCTTGGTGGCTGCTTGTCGGGGCCTGGAGCCTGGGGCTCGCTCGGGCCACTTCGGGGGTGGGGTGCCCTCGGCCTCTCGGCCTGGGGCTCGGTCACTCTGGCACAGCTGGCTGCCGGCAGAGCTCACGGGCACGTCACTGCTACCCCCCCTGGCTGCTGAGTGACCCCTCATCTGGGACTCTCCTCAGCTCTTTCAGGGATAGTGGCGCAGCTGCCCCTCTGCTGGTCTTCCTTGGTCTCTTGTGTTCTGAGGGCCTGGAGTCTGGAGTCTTGATCTCCTCCATACCTGCTTCAGGAGGACGGGGCTGTGGCCCCCCCACACCCTCTAGCAGATCATTACATGAAGGAACCTTTTAAAAACAAGCGCGTCCATGCTCACAGGTGTACACACGGGTGCTCACACACACAAACTACACCCTTTTTGGCTCCTACCTCAAAGCACACTGTGCGCTGTCAATATTACGTGCTGCACAATAATGTTTAATATTTACTGTTATATTCCCATATATCATCGTGATGTTGTTTATATTGTATTGCTCTCGTTTTCTTCTGCTTGTTTTATTTTTTCTTTCTCAACAGGTGATCCAGGTGATTGATATATGCATTTTTTGTCTGCTTATTTAGTTGGTTTTTGGGTTTTTTTGCCCTTTATCCCCCTTCTCCGCTGTTTCCCCCCCCCCTCTTCCTTTCTCCCTTTTCTTTTCCTCATTCAAGTCTGTCCGGTATCTAGCAAGTGAAAATAAATAAATAAAATAAACAATAAAAGGTGAATCAAATAGACCATTACGGCAAGGCTGGGATGGTCAATTTGGTAAAGTAAATCCGTTGGGCATCTTTCTTCGCCTTTAGACAATAATTCTGATGGCAAAAGAGCCAAACGGGACAGGCAGAAGAAAAGAGAGAAAAGAAAAGAAAATGCTAACATTGGAAAAACAATGTTACATTCATAAATTCAATATTGCGGACGACACTACAGTGGTGGGTCTTATCACCAATGGTGATGAGACGGCTTACAGGGAGGAGGTCAGCGCCCTGACCCACTGGTGTCAAGACAACCATCTCACCCTCAACGTTGCAAAGACAAAGGAGTTGATAGTGGACTTCCGGAGGTGCAGAGAAGTACACACCCCCATCACCATCAACGGCGCTGCTGTGGAGAGAGTGAGCAGCTTCCGGTTCCTTGGTGTACATCTGGCTGAGGATCTTACGTGGTCAGTACACACAAACAAAACAGTGAAGAAGGCGCAGCAGCGCCTCTTCTTTCTCAGGAGACTGAAAAGATTCGGCATGAGCCCCCGCATCCTCAGGACCTTCTATCACTGTGCCACTGAGAGCATCCTCACTGGATGCATCACCACCTGGTATGGCAACAGCACCGCCTACAACTGCAAAGCTCTCCAGCGAGTAGTGCGGTGCTCTGAACGGATAATTGGAGGTGAGCTTCCCTCCCTCCAAGACATCTACAGGAAGCGCTGCCTGAGGAAAGCGGGGAGGATCATCAAGGACTCCAGTCACCCCAGCCATAAACTGTTCAGACTACTTCCATCAGGAAGGAGGTTCTGCAGCATCCGGTCCCGTACCAGCAGACTGAGAGACAGCTTCTTCCACCAGGCCATCAGACTGCTGAACACGTCATAGACACCTCAGCTTCACTACTGGAACTTTAACATTATGCACTCCATACTGTACAGTAATGCCACTGTTTTGCACATGTCTCAACTCTGTATATTTTTATATATTTTATTTATTGTTTACTCTATTTAATTTGTAAAATATGTGTACACACACACACACACACACACACACACACGTAGAAAAATATTTAGTATACACATCCAGAAATGCACATACTATTATATATTGTACATATATTTATTAGTTTCAGATGTAGCCATTCTTGTATTTTGCTTGTTTACATTATTGTATTTTGCACAACTCTGTTGCTTGTGAAGCTCGCACACAAGAATTTCACTCACATGTGCTGTACCAATGTACCTGCACATGTGATGTGACAATAAAAGTGATTTGATTTTGATTTGATTTTGATTTGATTGATTTTAAGCAACCTCCAGTTGATGTAACTGAGTACTACTAATGTGAATTGTTATTTGACAGAATCGACATTTGTCCTTAGCCATCAGTTTCAGGTTTCCTTCAGTGTCGCCTACTCTGGCCCCAGAAAACAAACAACTAGGGTTGCTGGTATATCTTTGTATTTCTAAAATTTGCTCCTCGGTCAGTGTGTCAGCCTGTTTTTTCTGTCAGGTGTCGCTGTGTGCAGGCAGGAATAGGACCCAAAGTGCAGGCTCACGGCAGGCAAAAGTGTATTTCAAAACTCAGCTTTTATTGCTGGATGGCAAAACGTAACAAAAAAATCCAAAATAAACTTACATGAGCAGGCAGACGTAACACACAGCATAAATGAGGGTAGATCACAACACGGACACAGAGAAACACAGGGCTTAAATACACAGAGGGAGCAATCAGGGAATGGGTAACAGGAGGGAAACACAGCTGGTGCAAATCAGGCCTAACGAGACAAGGGGAAACGAAACCAGATACATTAACATCAGACATTGACCTTCAAAATAAAACAGGAAACATAACACAAACTGAACTAAAGACACAGACTCACACGCAGGCACTGCAACAGAGGAAACAGAGATGTGGGACCAGGACAGACACAGACACTGACTGGACACGGGGATGTCGCAGACAGGGGAGACAGCAACTAAGGATTACACAGAGACAAACCATAAGACATAACTCTAACAAAGAAACCAAAGCATAGAAATGATAAATAATATATAAACTCAAAACCCTGGGTCAACGACCCAGGCATCCTAACATTTTCAGCTATTTGGGGCAATCTGAGATGAAATATCTTAAAAAAAACTTAAAGTCCAGTCGCAGACTACCATGACCTGGATGACTGAGAACCTGCATAGACTTAACATAAGAATGTTTGTCATTTTCTCTGTCATGTGCTTTGTCTTCCTTTCATTTTCTTTGGTTTGCATTCATTCGAAATTACATTTTGTTCATTTCATCCCAAACATTTACAAACTCTTTTAAACTGTTCACGTTCATTAAGTTTTTCTTGGTTTGGTTATTTTCACTACTGATAAGCAGAGATGGGCAGTAACTGTAATCTGATTACTTTTTTCAAGTAACGAGTAAAGTAAGGGATTACTATTGCAAAAACGGTAATTAGATTACCGTTACTTTCCCGTAGGAACGCTGTGTTACTGCGTTACTAAAACCGTGATTTTTTTTTTTGCGAGAATGTCTCATGACAGTGACGTAAGCGAGTGCGACGTTCGTGACAACAGCTGTGTGCAGATCAACAATGGATCATATATCGAGTGCGGAGAGAGCATGAGCGTGCAGCGTTTAAAGCGTGGAAGTACTGACCTTACTTTGAGTTTGATTCCATAAAAAGTGACAAAAACATTAGTGTCCGTTGTGCGTGGGAAGAAAACTTATTTTTACAGCAAAAAAAAAACCCCTAAACTTCCGAGCAAGCACCGAGTAGCTACCACGTAATGGGAAATTCACAGAGAAACTCGCGGATTCTTCCACTGACCGCTGCGGCCCACCTGCACCAGGGTAAACCTCCGCCTACCCTACTCCTGCTTTACAGGTGAAAATAGAGCAAAAGGACCCCTAGTCTTTGACTTTATTTATTTTCTGCTGTGTTTTACTTGCATCTATTTGAAAGACTGAGTGTAAACACAAAAAAAAAATTATTTTATGTGCTGGAATGTGCAGAAAATAGGTTTAAATGTTAAACAAATTTCTTCCAGTCAGAGAAACAAGTTTTAAAAAGGGACTTTTCCATTTGATTACATTTTGTATGATGGATTATGTAGAAAAAGTAGAATTGGGCTGAAAGATCTATCGCTTTATCACCTATTCAGGTTGTAAATCGTGTTTTTAAAAAGTAACTAAGTAACTAAGTAATTAATTACTTTTGAAAATAAGTAATCAGTAAAGTAACGGGATTACTTTTTTGGGGAGGTAATCAGTAATTAGTTACTGATTACTTTTTTCAAGTAACTTGACCAACACTGCTGATAAAAGCACTGGGCTATCCAAACCATTGAATTCATCATATGGCACTGTAATGCCAAAGTATCTGTGGGCGAGATGTGCAACCCCAACGAATGTGTGTAAATTTTAGAATGTACTTGGGTGTAGAAAAACTCTATATATAACTGTGCCATAGCCTTCAATAGTTTGGGCCTTGGTGACTGCTAAAAGCATACAGATACAAGTATTCAAGTATTCAATTAGAATAATCAGTGGCAAGTCACTAAATAGACAATAGCACTGTTACAGAATAGCACTACCCCCTCGGTGGACTGGTGCTGAAAACACCTGTGATATGATTGAGCTTCACATAATTTATTAATATTTACTAAGGTGTTAGTAAAACATTATCTCAAATGAATTCCAACATGTTTCATGTGTTTAATTACATGAAACATGTTCTTATGATTTTAAACTAAATTCTGTTCTCATAATAGTAGTTCCCACAGCCTTAGCTGGGAATTTTATTACTATGACATCAACAACTCTGCTGACTAATACATATTTGAAGCTATATGGAGGTAAGCTTGTAGCATTAATTATGATGTAAAATAATCTCCCTAACTGGATGAATGTGTGCTGCCAGGACAGCTCACCTGTTAATCAGCACGTGCCAAGTCACGTGTTGCTGCACATGTTACATCAAGGTTTTGTTTGTAATTAAAGGTGACACTGAGACGGTCAGATTGGAAAGGAGGTTTGCACACCAGTGTGTATGCCAAGTGCTGCGTGCGTCACTAAACATGACACTGTTGGACAATGAAGGGAAGAGAACCAGAGGAGGAAACTGAACCTGTGATTAGCAGGAAGGACAGGAAAGTGACTGATAGCACCCAGTAACTAACTTTTAACTGAACTAGCCTAGGTTTTTCCATTTTCCTTGGAATACCTTTTTAGTTTTGTGCGCAAAGTCTTTGGGCCAAACATGAGCTGCATTCCTGCCTCACATAGGTAAGTTACAAGATTTAAATACTCTTACCTTCCACCTACCCACTTTCTAAAGGTTTGAGGATATGAATTGTGTGTTATGGTCTTTACCTTAATGATAATAGAAAATGCCTTGTGGTGACTGCAGTCTGAACTGGCAACAAATGAAGTAATTAATTATTTAATAAATGTGTGGAATAGAGCTGTGTTGAACTACACAGTGACTATACTAAATATTGCTGACCAGTATTTCAAAAGACCTAAATGAATGGCAATGCATATACAGAAACCTATTGTATGTTTATTTATATGTAATATGCCATAAAAGTCTTTATGAGTAGGTCTGGTCTTTCTGTTACAAATATGTTAATTACAGCACATATATTTGAAAACTAGTAGTAGTGAAAACAAATGTTCTTTGTTTTACATTCTTGTACCCTTCCCCCCTCCATGGGGTTGAGGCATTAATCAAGCTTGTACTTAGTAATTAGCTGCAGATTAACTCAGCAGGAGAAGCTGTCTCCCTCCGTATACCTACAGTATACCATATACCAACACTTGAGATTTTTCTCTACTGCAAAAACCCTGTAAATCATTCCTCAGTCCACTGCTTCCTGTAAACTTGAGCTAAGCTGGACATTCCTAGAACCCTGTTGGAAATCTCTAGACTTTGAGAGTGTGAGGTCTCTGATAGTTAACATGCAGATTTCATCCTTACGCATTTCAGTCCAGTCTACTAATGCCCATCAGCACCTTGTATAAACACTACAGTTTCACAAATGTGACATGTATATCTTATCTTTGATTTTTATACCTTGAGTTAGATATTCTTTCAAATCCAATTTAGAAATTTTGAACCCTATGTCGCCAAAGTGTTTCAAAAATATTTGTGACAGGATTAAAGAAATGATGGAATGTCTCACATCCAATGAGGCTACGCATGTAGGAATAAAAACCATATCTCAGAGAGGTACACTCTGGAAAGTAATTCATTTCCATTCAGTTTTATTTATAGAGTGCTAAATCACAGAAAAAGTTGCCTCAAGGTGCTTTATACTGTAAGGTAAAGACCCTACAATACTATGAAGAAAACCCCAACGACTCCCTGCTTGGTCCGCCTTTGGGCAAGGACTTGGCAACAGTGCGAAGGAAAAGCCATTTAACAGCAAGAAGTCCAGGCTCAGGAAGAGGCAGTCATCTGCCTCAAGCAGTTGGGGGTGAGGGGAGGAAGACAGGAAAACAGACACATTATGGAAGAGAACCAGAGATTATTAATAACTAATGATTAAATGCAGAGTGATGTATAAACACAAAGAGTAAACAGATGTGAGCAAAGAAGGAACACTCCAGCAGCCTAGGTTTTCTCTAACTGAGGGTTCAGGGTAACCTGATCAAGCCCTATCCACGAAGAGTGTTTCACCACTGCGGAGGCTGTGTCCTGCGCAAAATGTGAGGATGGCATTCAGATGACCAACACCAAATCTTTATCAAGTGAACGGGAACTGAGGAGATTACTAGAAGCCAAATACAGAGTGTGTTGCTAAAAGAAGTAAAACAATGGCAATCACACCCCTGGCTTACATCTTGTGTGTGTGTGTGTGTGTGTGTGCGTGTGTGTGTACGTGTGTGTGTGTGTGTGTGTGTGTAGTATGAACACCATTCTCACTCAAGTTGAATCTCAGATGGAGGAGTGTCCAGTTCAGAGGAGAGGAAGCAAAGCCTATCAGGTAGGTTTTTTATTCAGTTCAGTTTTATTTTTATAGTGCCAGTTCACAAAAACAGTTACCTTAACCTCCTAGGACTTGGCGTCTACATATGTGGACATCACATTTTAGGTTATTTGGACCAAAACACTCAATTTTGCTCTACATGGGCCTGATATCCACTTATGAGGACAATATACTGCTACTGTTCTATCAAAATTTTAAACGAATATCCTCATATGTGGCTCTCATTTTTCTTAAAAGCAAAAATAAGGTAAAAATAAAATCTGGTAATTCTTTGTTTTTACATTCATCGGGCCCCAATAAGCCCAAATATCAAAGAGAAATTAAAAATGCATGTTGTCTATGGGTAACCCTGTTAAGAGATCTAAGGTTTTTACTCACTTGAAACGTCTAAATTCTGACATAGCATTTTTACAGGAGACTCATCTTCGCATTAAGGATCATTATAGGTTATATTGCCCTTGGGTAGGTCAGGTCTTTCACTCAAATTTTAATTCAAAAGCTAGAGGAGTGGCCATTCTCATTAATAAGAAAGTTCAATTCTCTTCGACCGATGTTATTGCTGATGGGAATGGTAGATACATCATTGTTGCTGGTACCCTAATGCAGAAAAAGGTTTTGTTGGTAAATGTATATGCCCCGAATTTTGATGATGCTGAATTCGCTAATAGATTGCTGAGTAACATCCCCTTTCTGAATACACATTTGCTGATCCTTGGTGGTGATCTGAATTGTGTTTTTGATCCAATTTTGGATCGATCTAGTCCTCGTAATTTGACTCCATCATCTATGTCTAAAACATTCTCAGATTTTATGAAACAGAATGATCTTGTTGATCCATGGAGATTTCGCAACCCTTCAATCAAAAAATTTTCGTTTTTCTCTCAGGTCCACCAGTCTTATTCCAGGATTGATTATTTTTTCATTGACAGAACTCTTAATTCATGTGTTAATTATTCCGACTATTCTGGTATTGTAATATCTGATCATTCTCCTCTGCTATTGGATGTTCAGCTTTCTAACCAAAAACGTAGTCCTCCACTTTGGAGATTTAACTCTCTCCTTCTGGCGGATAAAGAATTTTGTGAATTTATTTCAGGCTCTATTGAGGAGTTCTTGTCCTTCAATCAGGATGATTCTGTTTCATATTCTCTGCTATGGGAGACTCTTAAATGCTACCTGAGAGGTCAAATTATTTCTTACTCTGTCCGTGCTAATAAAAAGATTAATGCCAGGCTTAAAGAACTTATAGCTGCAATTAGTAACCTTGATCAAAGTTATACACTGAACCCTTCTCCAGAATTACTGAAGCAGCGCCTTGATTTGCAAGCAGAATTTGATCTTATGTCAATCAAAGAGGCTGAGCACTTATTACTACGCAGTCGTGGCTCATATTACGAATATGGTGACAAGGCTAGTCGCTTGTTGGCACATCAGTTACGACGTCAGGCCTCCTCGCGTGTGATACCCAGTATTAAACACTCTTATGACAATATTACTACAGATCCCTTGGAAATTAATTCTACCTTTAAAACATTTTACTCTTTGTTGTACAGGTCCGAATTTCCCACGGATAAAGCTAAAATGAATGCATTTCTTCATAATCTTTCAAACCCTGTTATTGGTGCTAATGATGCGGGGCAATTGGACTCCCCATTATCTGTTGAAGAAGTATTAAAAGCTATTACAGTTATGCAGTCTAATAAAGCCCCGGGCCCGGATGGGTTTCCAATTGAATTTTATAAAACATTTATTGGTAAATTGGCACCATTGCTTTTGTCTGTGTTTAACGAATCCTTGGAAACGGGTTCATTACCACCTACTGTCACACAAGCAACCATAGCGCTCCTTCTCAAAAATGACAAGGACCCAACCTCCTGTGGTTCCTACAGGCCATTATCTCTGCTTAATGCCGATGCAAAGGTATTGGCTAAAGTAATTGCATCTCGCCTTGAGGATGTGCTTCCTCGAATTATATCTGAAGAGCAGAATGGCTTTATAAAGGGACGGCAATTGTTTTTTAATACCCGTACACTCTTTAATGTTATTTACTCAAAGCGTCTATCTGAACTTCCTGAACTTCCTGAACTTGTGATTTCTTTAGATGCTGAAAAGGCTTTCGATAGGGTGGAGTGGGAGTACTTGTTTGCAGTTTTAGAGAAATTTGGTTTTGGCGATAAATTTATTTCCTGGATTCGGCTTCTTTATTCGTCCCCTAAAGCCAGTGTTCATACTAATGATGTTTACTCTGATTATTTTGCGCTGGGTCGTGGTTGTCGTCAAGGTTGCCCTTTGTCTCCCTTACTCTTTGCCATTGCCATCGAGCCTCTGTCTATTACATTGAGATGATTCAGGGGAATCATCCGTAATGGAATTACACATAAAGTATCATTGTATGCGGATGACTTGTTATTATATATGACAGACCCTGCATGCTCCATCCCTGCTGTTTTAAGTATTCTGGAGAACTTCTGTTCGTTTTCAGGTTATAAATTAAATTTGGGGAAAAGTGAGTGTTTTCCTGTTAATACGGCAGCACGTCAACTTCAACAGTCCGATCTACCCTTTCGTCTCAGTCCATCTGGGTTTAAGTACTTAGGGATTAACGTGACTCGCTCTCTAGCTGGCCTTAAATCAGCAAATTTGTCTCCTCTTATATCAAGAATCACATCTGATATTCAAAGATGGGGTAATCTCCCCCTTTCTTTAATCGGTAAGATTAATGTTGTTAAAATGAACATCTTACCAAAATTTTTATTTTTATTTCAGTCAATTCCCTTATTTTTGCAGAAACATTTTTTTGTTTCACTGGACAAGATTATTGGTTCTTTCATTTGGGGAGGGAAGCCACCTAGGGTCTCTAAAACTTTGCTGCAGCGATGCAGATTTAGTGGAGGACTTGCATTACCTAATTTTTTAGCCTACTACTGGGCCGCTCACATCCATAAACTTTGCTACTGGCTAAAATCTTCTGGTTCCTCGTGGTGTAAATTGGAGCTGTCATCATGTAAGGGCTCTTCTTTACCGTCTTTGCTCTATTCCTCTTTACCCGTAAGACCCTCTCTGTACACTGATAATCAGGTGGTTCTTAACACAGTCAAAATCTGGTTTCAGTTTAGACGTCACTTTAATTTTGTAATGCCGTCTTCCTCGGGTCCTCTAAGCGACAACCATTTGTTTCCCCCTTCACTTTTGGACTCGACATTTTCAGTGTGGTGTGACAAGGGTATAAAACAGTTCAAACATTTATATGTGGATGGTGTTTTCGATAGTTTTCCCAACTTGTCTTCTCGTTATAATCTCCCTATTACCCATTTGTTTCGCTATTTTCAAATTCGAAATTTTGTTGCCAAGTGTTTTCCAAATTTCCCCTCTTTACCTCCAGAACAGCAGTGGGAAACTACGTTATCATTTGTTCCTCATCACAGAGGAACCATTTCGAAACTCTATGATGCTATCCTGTCTTTTAGTAACCACTCTAATGTTAAGCTTAAGTGTACATGGGAAGGAGAACTGGGAATTCGAATACATGAGGAGTCTTGGGAACAGGCTATAGCGAGGGTACGATCTTCCACCTCCTGTGCTCGTCTTGGACTTATTCAATTTAAGGTCATACACAGGGTGCATTTCTCTAAGTCTAGACTTTCTGAATTGTATCCAGAAGTGGAAAATAAATGTGATAAATGCCATGGTTCTCCTTGTCACCTTAGCCACATGTTTTTTTCTGTGTCCTGAGCTGGAAGGTTTCTGGACAGGGTATTTTGCTATTATGTCAACTGTTCTTGGGGTAACTCTTCATCCTTGTCCTCTGATTGCTGTATTTGGGATTCCTGTTCGTTGTGTTTTGTTTTTTTTCATATATATATATATGTATATTTACTTAGGAAAATGAAGAAAGGTTGATTGTATTTCGGTAACTGCAAGTGCTGTTGTTTTCTTTTTTCAATAAAAATATTTTCAAAAAAAAAAAATGCATGCTGTGGAAGAGTTCGGGTCTCAGGAGGTTAAGGCACATTAACATTCAACACAAGCACAAGCAGAGAAAATCCCAACAATCATATGAACCGCTGTAAACAAGCACTTTGGCAACAGTGGGAAGGAAAAACTCCCTCGTAACAAAAAGAAACCTCCTGCACAACCAGGCTCAGGGAGGGGCGGCTAACTGCCTCAACTGGCTGGGAGTGAGGGGAGGAAGATGGGACAAAGGACACCCTGTTGAAAAGAGCAGATTAATAATAATTAATGGTTAAATGCAGAGTGGTGTATAAACACATGAGTGGAGAAGAAACAGCAGCTTATTGCTGGACTCAGGACTCACCTGATCCAGCCCTAACTATATACTTTGCCAAAGAGGAACATTTTAGGCTGGATCTAATGACAGTTTTTACAGTTAACACCACCACATGAGATGTGATTAAAGCCCAGACTTTCATTTTAATTCAGTGGGTTTAACAAAAGTAAACCATTTAACAGTTACAGCCATTTATGTCACTGTGCCTGATGAAACACACGTTGAGCAGTCGCTCACTGATATTGCTATCACATGTAATGAAACCTTCTTCAAAGTCATTTAGGTCTGTTTCTCTCTTTATTTTGTTTCAAAATTTCAACTTTTCAGAATATCAGCCGTGTAATTGATGCTGCAGAGCTTGTCTGAGTAGCATCTTCACTGTGGTTTTCATTTCATTCCTTTTTATAATAATAATAATAATAATAATTCTGTTAATTTGTAACCAGTTGGCATTTATTTCAGTACCTGAAAAAACTAAGGAGGCTGAGAACGTCATCTACTGAAATAAGATTGTATTGTTTATGAGCACATGACTTTCAGTCCTTACAGTTACTTATTTTCAATTTACATTTTTTAAGAGCATTATGAATTTGTTCCCTGACCAGATCTTCCCTGAAGCCAACATGAATGAAGAGTCAGATTATCCCGAAGACTTTGTTTATAGGAGGGAGCGTCTTCCCTCTATTGTTGTGGAGCCCACAGACCACAGTGAACAGGAGAGTGGGGAGCTGCGCTGGCCTTTGGGATGTCCAGTGGGTAGCAATGTGGAGGAAGAACTTGATGACAACAGAAGTGCTGATCACATGACAGAGAGCTCTGTGGATGGACAGCAGCAGGAGGACAAGGAAGAAAGGTAAAGAGCAGATAATTATAATTTCCAGCACTGAGTCTGGGTCCTGGGAACAGCCATGGAAGCAGAGGAATCTGCTCCCTGAGAAATCAAGGCCCTTCATACAACTTGCCTCTTTAACCCAAGCACTTTTTTCACAAGTGCTTACTATCTAACATTTATCCTCTATTGCAGTGGTTCCCAAATGGTTTTTGCTAGGCCCCTCTTTGTTTTACAAGAAAATCCCACTGCAGTTTATTTCACACCTCACACCTTTTGTAAACAATGAAACTAATAAAAGTAAACTGCAACAAATTACAGGTTGGAGTAAAATAAACTACTACCTCTTTTAAATAACAGAAAAACAAACCATCTTTATGGTGTCATTATTTTGCATGTGGTTGTTTTTTTTTACCGTGTACTAACATTCAACACTGCTATCAATTGATGCAATAGATATTTTTCAAAAAATGCCTCTCTGTGCAAAACAACTGTTGGAATCTGTTGGTCCATGATGTGGACAGCCCAGCGTGTGCTCCCGACGCAGGGGAAACAAATTCTGCCAGGGATACCTACCTTGGCACCAACGTTGTGCAGGTGAAGCCAAAAGCAAGATATCCTTCATCATATTTTACAGTCTTTGGCTTGGAAAGAAGTTGGTTTGGAAGTGTATTTGGCGATGCTTCATCTTCCGCTTTGCCCCGTCTCTTATGCAAGCAATGCCCAAGCATTCTTTTTTTTGTTCATACCACGCCGCCCTTGCAATGGCTGTGCTGCCAGACTTTGGGAACCACTGCTCTAATGGATGCACTGTAGAGCAGCTTGGGGTTAGTATCTTGTCCAAGGATATTTGACATGCAGATTGGGGCAGCCAGGAATCAAACCACCAGCATTCTAACTAGTAGATGACTGCCTCTAACTCCTGACGTAAAGCCACCCCAAACAACAACCACTCCCTGAAAAAGGGAGGTGCTCTCACTTGGTGTTGGCTCTCTCTGCGCTGCAACATTTTGGATACAACTACAGGCTTTTCACAGTTTTTAGGACAACCTGATAATAATGTATGTTGTTGTTGTTCTTTCCTTTTTAATCACTGAGATAGAATTTAAGAGATAATGCGCAAATGGAAGAAAGCAAATATTTGTTTAATATGCATATTTAGGGACATTTATTAGTCAAGAACAACTTTCCTCACAGTCTGGTTAGACACCCTGTTTATAAGATTTTTATGGTGAACTACAATCATTTTAGTTTTATCTCACTTTAGAAGCAGAAAGTTAGTGGCCATACAGGTCTTTATGTCTTTAAGACATTCCTGCAGTTTAACTCATTGGTGTGTGTTATCTGGCTTCATGGCCAGATAAAGCTGGGTGTCATCTGCATAGCAGTGTAAATGTATGCTATGTCTTCTAATGATGCTGCCTAAGGGAAGCATGTATAATGTAAACAGAATTGGTCCTAGCACTGAACCCTGTGGAACTCCATAATTAACCTCAGTGTGTGAAGAGGACTCTCCATTTACATGAACAAACTGGAGTCTATTAGATAGATATGATACAAACCACTGCAGCACAGTACCTGTAATACCTACAGCATGTTCTAATCGCTCTAATAGGATATTATGGTCGACAGTATCGAATGCTGCACTAAGGTCTAGCAGGACAAGCACAGAGATGAGTTCACTGTCAGAGGCCATAAGAAGATCATTTGTAACCTTCACTAAAGCTGTTTCTGTGCTGTGATGAGCTCTGAAACCTGACTGAAACTCTTCAAATAAGCCATTCCTCTGCAGATGATCTGTTAGCTGTTTGACAACTACTCTTTCAAGGATGTTTGATATGAAAGGAAGGTTGGAGATTGGCCTATAATTAGCTAAGACTGCTGGGTCTAGAGATGCTTTTTGAGTAAAGGTTTAACTACAGCCAGCTTGAAGGCCTGTGGTACATAGCCGATTATTAGAGATAGGTTGATCAGATTTAATATTGAAGCATTAACTAATGGCAGGACTTCTTTGAGCAGTTTTGTAGGAATGGGGTCTAAAAGACACGTTGATGGTTTGGAGGAAGTAATTATTGAAGTTAACTCAGAAAGATCAATTGGAGAAAAAGAGTCTAAATAAATGTAACTAGTGTTAGCTGTAAATAGCTATAGGTCTGTGGGATGGTTATGAATATTTTTCTCTAATGGTTAAAATTGTATTTGTGAAGAAATTAATGAAATCATTACTAATTAAGGTTAAATGAATAAATGATGAATTGTAAAATTTCCTAGGTTTACGGAGAGCTGCTTTAAAAAACAAAACAAAAAAAAAAACCAAAAAAAAAAAAACCAACAACAGAGCAATAAACTAATTTCCAAGGCTATGAATGAATGTGAAGATTTTTAGTTCCTGTATCAAGTCAGTTAACCATTACCAATTTTTATTTCGTAGCTCAGTTGCCAGGAAGTCTTCTATTGGCCCATCCCAGACTCAACTGTCTCTCATCCGGCTAACTCCGCCCACCTCCCCCACCACCCCTGATGCTGCCCCACCCTGCCTGAGGAACTGAAGCAGTACAAGCATTAAAATATACTGTGTGTAACGTTTTTCATGGATATGTGTTATTGTTGAGTAATATTTTACTACCTTGCTAATAAATTACAAAAATTATAAAAAAATATATATTTTATAACCACAGTACTTTTATCCTTCTTGGATTGTGAAGAAATGCCATATTTTCACATACATTGTCTGATTTTGGTCAGAATTCATAATGAAAAATTCATTATTAAAGTATATGCTGTTATGACTAGTCCTTTACTACTAAAAAATAAAATAATTTGCATTGCCAGGTCATTATGGATGATTACGGTATAATAATAATAATGGGGTTTTTTTTGGTTTATGTTTTTACATGTATCCATAAGCTCGACATTTATGGCAGGAAGTGCGCTGACTAAATCCTGTGCTGACAAATGATGGTAATCATAAAGTCAAGTCCACCTTTTAAATTCACAAATTTAAATTGAAGGTTTATGACAAATTATTTTAGGACTTTCAGATGCTAAACATTTACCTAAAAGATACAGAGATATTTTCCCTTTAACTTTTCTGGCTGTGTGCAATGACAGTTTAACAAGTCAAGTTCATATCCACTAGTCTCATCCTAGAGTTTTAACTTTTACCCCCTCGCTACAGAGCCTAGCAGGTTACTGCACTTGCCATGTTATTATAGTAGCTGTCCTCTAGAGGGAAGCACAGGAACACACATAACTGGTATCTTTTCATGGGACAGCACTGAAGATATGACTTTGATGCGATGTAAAGTAGTCGGTGTACAGCTTGTATAGCAGTGTCTTGATGCATGCTCAGTCATTCAGGTAAGTAAATCCCAAAAAGTTGATTCTGTTCATCTGCAGGTTTTCAACCTTATAAACAGGACATTTGCACAATGACTGAAACCAGCACCACTGAATGAACAATGGGCTGGGAGGTCAGTTTATGATCATTAATATGCAAACTGTCATGACCATTGATCAACAACCACTGATCAAAGCCCACTGACTTAATTTAATTGTTTAATCTTGTAGTAAATTAAGTTATGAAATTGTGTTTAATATTTTTATATATACTCTCAGTTACCTTAGTGCAATCAAAAAGATCGACCCTCTGTGAAAGGGTCCTCTCTCTCTCTCTCTCTCTCTCTCTGGTTGTGTTACAATAGCAAGCAAACTGTACTGCTGAGGGGCTTTATTGAATGGACCCCAGCTCCTGTCTCTTGTTGTCAAATTCTCAAATGAAACAAGGACAAGGACAACCAACCACTGACCACCAAGTAGGTTGGTTCAGATATTTCATGATGATTTCCTGCTGCCATTACCAGTGCCTTAATAATCTTTTTTTTTTTTTTTTTTTTTTTTTTTTAATTTTTAGATGTAGGGGAGAGGTGGATTGAAATAACTTTCATGAACAAATGAATGGCCTTTCATGGCGAAACCAGATGAGGTTTGACTCCATCAAATAAATACTTCAAATGAGGGGAGAGAAAACAAGGGAAGTCAAACTAAAAACCAGACATGCAGAGCAGCAATCACCTGAATGGGGAAACAAGATTAACTTACATTTGTGTATAAAGTAAAGCAATTAAACATATTGGAACACATTTGAATGTTTAATCTTTATGATTAGAAATAAAGAAATAATTCACTGGGGGTGGATAGTATAGTCTGAGTACAGCACACCTCCAACCCCTCACCTAAACTGTTGAAAATGGAGTGTGTATTTTTTGGGGTGAATACTCTAAATAACATAAGCCACATATCAGTATAACTAACCACATATATTCTCTGTCTGTATTTACAGTAATAAGGGTCAGCTAATTAAAGTCAACTTCTTCTTTGTCTTTATCGAGGGATGAAATAGAAAGTTTCCAGCAGTGCCTAGTGTCGAAGATTAAAAGTCTGTCAGTCACTCACAAAAAAGTACACCTATTGTTTTGGTTTATTATGGATATAGATTACCTTAAGTAGGACAACTGCAATTTGTTTTCCTTACAGTTGTACACTCACCATGTTTTGCACATCACTTTACATTTCCCTTTCAACACTAGGCACTCCTATAACTGCACTTTCAGCTGTTCTTCAGGTGCTAAAAATCCTGCTTTCTTGTGGCAGCTACGTTCCAAGAAAAACAATGAAAGATTCCCGAGTGTCCTGCTGTGCTGTGTGTAACCTAAGGCCCTCATTCAGATCCACTGTAAAATCAAATTAGTTCCCACAGCTTTTAAAAAATTTAACAAAAAACAAAGTAAAAATTACTTAAGATAAATAAGTTAGGGCAACTTATTTATTCTGAGTTATTTCTCTGAACTTAAACAATGTATGGAAACTCGTTGCCTCAAAAAATGTAAAGCTTACGTAAAGATAACTATGTTAGGACAACATAGTCATTGCAAGTACACAGTACTAAGAATAACTTTGTTTTTTTTTGAGTGTGCAATACTAATTGTTTACCTACGGACAAACATTTCAAGTTCTGCTAAACTAAAAAACAATTTTTGGTACCATACTATTTTTGATTTTGCTTACATGACGACGAAGCACGAAACCGACGTTGACAAAAATGCCCTGGCCACCGCTGATGCTGTAGTGGATACCAGAGGCACTGCCTCGGGCCACCGGGTCGTCCACTACAGTCAAAAGGTGCGTGAAACCTTGCGACTGTGGCAGAGGACCAACCAGATCCACATGCACATGATCAAAACGCTTCCCTGCGTTGGCATGGGATGTACGCCGCTGCCCAGTCTTTCACCGATTTGCGAGGGGCCGACCAAACGAACCTAGAGCTGACCAGCTTGACTGAGGCCCGGACACCTGGATGAGAGAGGACATGTACTTACTGAGTCAAAAATGCAACAACGCCACAAAGAGGCGCCAAAAAGGGGAACTACCGGACGTGGACGGTTGGTGGAAACGTCGCAAAGCAGGCTAGGCCCACCGTTCCACATGGGTCAGTCCTCCAGTGCAAGGCCAGTTTGCTCAGACTGAAAGGCAAGGACGTCCAGGTTAGCACGCTGGTCAGCGGCCATAGCGTCAAAGTCTATGCCGACATAAACGGGAGAAACCAGCACGGTCAACAGACAGTCAGCCATGCAGTTAGACTTACCAGCCACGTGCTGAATGTCTGTCGTAAACTTGGAAATGGCTGCCAACTGGCGCTGTTGGCTCACGCTCCACAGGTCAGAGACCTTGGACATTGCAAATGTCAAGGGTTTATGAAAGCTACGACCCTCAAAAATGTCGCGTCGCGAGGTGTAGGGCCAGTAACTTCCTGTCAAAAACACTATATTTGCGCTCACTGTCCCTGAGCGTGTGAATGAAAAAGGCGAGCGGTTGCCAGACACCGGAGACCCGCTGTTCTAACACGCAGGGGTGGATGTAGAGAAATTTTCTGAGGGGGGCAAAGAAATCAAATTGGGTGGCAAAATAAAGCCTATTTTTCAAACACATATGCAGGTGGTTACATATGGTGGAAATGATTCAAACGCAGTAAGTATACACGTTTTTCATATAAATATAGTCTGTAACTTAATTATTTTCTGTAGCCTACATAATTAAACACTTTAGTTATATAAAACATGTGAGTTTTGATTCTATGTACTGTATAGCCTGTATAATAAATAAATATGTAGCCCAATAAGTATAAAATCCAGAAAGCTACACAACATGGAGCGGTTCATTTACAAATACAAGTCACAAGTCCAAGTTTTTTGGTAGAAAAAAATCAAATTGTTACATGCTTAAATTACACAAAATGTCAGAAATCTGCACTCACTCTAAGAAATAAAATGTTGCATTTACTCCACCCAGTTATGTCAACCGGTTCCACATAACTGGGTTAGTGAAATATAAAATGTATGATACACTTAATTTGAACAACAAATTTTAAGTACATCTGTCAAGCTTTGGCTAATTAAATGCAAATCACAAGAATGGTGTTGTATTAACTAAATATCATAATGTTGATCTAACTAACATGTTGACTTAAATTGACAACACTAAATAAAATCTACTCAACCAAAACAAGCCCTACTTACTCTATAAAATAAGATGTTGCATTTACTCCACCCAGTTATGTCAACCGGTTCCACACAACTGGGTTAGTGAAATCTAAAATGTATGACACATTTAATTTGAACAACAAATTTTAAGTACATCTGATAAATTGACTAACCCTAAACGAGCTCTACTGAAACTATAGGATTAAATTACTCTAAGTAAACTGAATAAATCAAACACAATTTTATTCAGTTAACCCAACTTTAATAACACTTGGTGTAAAATGTGCTGAAGCAAACTTTGAGCTGTTCAAAATTCTAGATCAATGCCTTTTTCCTAAACAAAAATATCTTCACATATATGCAAGTGCATATTAAGTTCAAGAAGACATAATACAGAATGTTAAAATCAAGTTATTAAAACTGGAAAGTGTTGTGATTCCAACATTTTTAACATTAACATGACTTAATTTAAACTTGCTTTGGGTACAATGGAAAACTCACAATACAGACCTATAAACAACAAGTAGAAATGACTTTAGTGGCATTTTTGTCCATATTTAAAAAACCTTTTTTTTTTTTTCCAAAACTTAAAATGAAGTCCAAACTTAGGAGCAGTCTTGTTCAATGTAGCTGGATGGTGGTAAAAGTTCAACATGAACAAAGCATGCCAAAAAGTATGAGGCCTTGCAGAAGTTCTTGCGGAATTCAAACTGAACAGTTTATAAAGTGCAAGGAGATGGGTTTGAGAATCTTGTAACCAGTTCAGTGTCCTCTATAGTTCAGTGCAGGCTGTTTCACTCAAGCAGTTTGTTTTTCAGAACTTGCACCTTCATGGATAGGTTGTTCCCATCCAACTCCATCAGCACCTTCTGAAGAAATTCAAATATGTATTTCAGGTGCTTTGGGTACCTCAGATTTAGACTGTAGATTAATCCAAGCAGGAGGGCACACCCCTTTGCCACATCGCTAAGAGCTTTCAGCACAGTGTATCCTTCTATGATGACACCAATGTCCTCAGGTGTATCTGCAGAGTCTGCTCCTTCATGTCTGACAACACAGACTCCTAAAGTCAGCTGCTCCGTTTCTCTTCTTGCACTAAGATCCACATCCTTAAAATGAAAACAAAGGGGGGGAAAGCTAATTGCATATAGATACATATGAACAAATGAGCCCACCTTCAATTTACTATCCCAAATTAAAAAAAACAAACAAACAAACTGATCTTTCCCCTTTTCTAACTTACCAAGAATTCCTTGAACAGGTCATCTGGCTTTTTATTTAAGTAGACACAGATAGTTTTTAGGACGCATTCCCGTCGAACATCAATGCTGATATTCTGGTGGAGATAAGAACTCAATGTGAGACAAGATTTTGGTTCTTTTCCACCTCTTCCCAAACCAAAGTCAAAAATATTAACAGATGAGTGATTAGCGATGAGTAATTAAACAATGTATACACATCTCACATTAGTGACATTCAGTGAGGTTAATGATTGGTTAGGCACTGACTCTTCTGAGTCAGATCAACAAATATATGAACACAAAACTAGAAGCTTTTCAATTTTGACAATACATGAAAGCTTTCACTTTTGCTTTAATCAATTCTAGACTGTTCAACAATATAATTATTAATTGTACCCCTAAAAATGTTAAAATGAAATAGAAGATTAGAACTCGGGAATATGGATTCAAAATCCTATCACAATATTTTCTGGTATTTATTACGATAACAGTAACCACAACCACATCTGAGCCACTTTTGTTGCATCTACTGACAGACAGAACTAGCTGACCAACGTAAAATGAAGGGGGGAACACACAAATTGTCACTTTGATAATCAATAGAACTGATACAAGGAGTTAAATGCATTACATATAGCTGTATTACACATAATGCATCATTTTAATGACACAAGATAAATGCATGTCTTACACTTTAATCACTGATATTAACACTAAACCAGATATCAACACGGGGTAGAATTCCTTCAAACAATGTAGCAACTTATTTGATGCATGTTTCTAAAATACACTATACATATATTTCATTCTTCAAACGGATAGATCGCTGGCGCTCCTGGTGGTCATTACTGACACCAGGGAGCATGCGCGGTAGATGTTGGGAGTAATTTTAAAGCTGCAGTTCTTAGTAGGCAAGTTGCAGCTTAACATGAATCGTAAAACATTTTGGGAAATTACACCGAAGTGGGCCCAATAATATTTGTTAAATGCCTGACTACTAACACCTGTGAGAGGCATACAAGCTAGAATGCTAAAAAAAAAAATTACCAGACATCATTTGTTTTAAAATAAAACATACAGAAGTACTCCCGAAAATGTCGGATGTTTATCATTTAGTACACATTAACCAAATTTGTCATCCTTAAATGGTTGTACTTACCAAATAATCCTCAAATAGCAATGGATTTTATCCAGGCTTCTGAGCATGATGCAAGTTTCGGTTGAAAATGGCGGTTGTTCAAACTTCCACACTGCACATGTGCAAACTGAGAAGTACGGAGATCCTGTTAGGACAATCCTCTTCAAATTAAAGTGCTGTTCATTTTAAATGAACTTTTTACGTTGTATTTAATGTACTGCATTTTGTTGTATTGAAATATTGTGTTATTAATTAAAATCAAAACAATATCCTTGTGTTTAGAGTTAAAAATCAATTGGTGACATTAATTTTAACATAAAACGTTTACATAATGCTAGCAACATCAATGTATCATTTCTTAGAGTGCTGTCATGAACAAAAATGATTTGTTGGATTAACCCTCTGAGGACCAAAATATAACTGGCCATTTTTGACTCCTTTTGATTTTACATTTGTATTTCACCTTCAAATTGTTTCATTTTGGGGGTTTTTTCCCCTTTGCCTTGTTTGGTATCATGTTTTTTTTCCAGCTCAACCTCACGTGTCTTAATTTAGTTGTTTTTTCATTGACATACTGTATTAGTATTACTCTCCTGAAATCACACAAAAACTTAAAATCCTAGTAGTATTTTTTTTTTACTGTAAAAAAACCACAGACATGTTGAGTAAATTATATATATATTATAACTTGAAATGCAAATATAAATTGTACATTTTGAAAACATATGCACACATTTTGTGACCATATACAACTATTTATCTAAAAATGCAGCCAATACACCTGCTGTTGTTTAATTTTGTACAATCAATCAAAAATATTAATAAAACTTAAATGAGAGAACAATCAGGTGTCACAATAAGATGTCCCACAAATTATGTGTGCCAGTAAAAAAAAAAGTGTTTTTCCACAAAAAGACAGAGGAGAACACCACAGGGATAAACCTGCAGGTCTGACAACAGGAGGTGTATCACTCCACTGGTTTTCTACTTGGTGAAAGTGTTTACATTGCAATGTGCCTTTGTGACATTCATTAGTGCCCTCACTGACACCAAAACAAAACAACGACTACACAACAGACTAACTACACAAGACAACACAACACACTAACTATACACTCCACGCTAAACGCCACAAATCTCCCGCGTCTAAAAACTCTCTCTCTCACACACACTCGCTCTCGCTGCCATTACCGTCACTTCCAAAACTTTCCCCTCTTCCTAAACAACCAAATCCCACGTGTTGACTTTTTTTTTTTTTTGGTCAACATGATACATTTTTTTCCACCAATAGGAAAGAGGTGGCTGTCTTTTTCTTTCTTTACTGTTTCTGCGCTGTCCTTAGAAAATGCTTCCCCCCCCCACAAACACACACAAAACCGTGATGACAGTATTTAGAAAAAAGCATGGCTGATATATATATATATTTATCATAACTCTGGATTTACTGGCCGGTAATTAAAATATTAAAAGCGGTGTATACTTTGACATCCGAACGTTCAATACAGGCTGAAATAGAGACACAGCATGGCTACACCTTGTTGCTGTGTAAGCTTAAATCAGTCATATGATTTGGAGGTGCAGTGTGTCCGTGGACCCCAGAGGGTTAATAACACTCACCTTCATTCCATTTCCAGAGTGTAACAACCAACCACCTGTGTGAAATCCAGAGCTTAACCAGACTAGAGTCCACTGAGACCGTTCAGGAGGCCGACCCAGGGGTCGACAGCACAGGAGTCCGAGCAGTACAGGTGGCCAACCCGGGGGCCAGCGACAGGGATGAAACGGGTCCGGAGGCTGGCCACGTAGAAGGCAGCGGCGGTGAGGAAACAATTCAGGCGGCCAACAACGCTGACGGCAGTGGCGGCAGCGACAGAGCCGGTCCAGAGGCCGACCACGCGGGAGGCAGTGGTGGCGACAGAGCAGGTCCGGAGCAGGTACTAGAGTTAAATATAAACGCTCCAACTAAAGAAAGAAAAGGAAGGTCGTGGGCTTCCTTGTCTACAAGAATATTATTATGCGGCTCAATTAAGACCATTGACATGTCTCTGTTGTCCAGATTACACCGCCGGATGGAAAGATGTTGAAGGAACAATAGTTAAAGGAAAATCAGTTACAGCTTTAATATTGGACATAAAATTGCAGAATAAAATACACATGGCAGATGAACCCATACTACAAATAATAATATCTGCTTGGAAAGAAGTAATACAAATTTGCGGTTTGGAAAATGCCTCCAAGGTTTTAAGATGGTGTGCATATGATTCAGATTTTATCCCAAATCAGTACAATAATAGATTCAAAAACTGGATTTCAAAAGGTATAACTAATTATCATTCATTTGTCCACAAGGGGGCATGCCAAAACTTTGAAAGGAGTAAACATGATTTAGGCTCAGACGACTTCTTTAGATATCTACAGGTCAGAAATTATTTTAATCAAAACTTAAAAGTGAACCTAAACGAATTACAAATTGTAGAAACATTTTTATTATTAACCAAATCTGGAGCGCAAAGTAAAATTATTTCCAAACTATATAACAGCATCCTGCGGTGTAAAAATGACAGCACTCTGTATATTACAGCAATGTGGGGAAAAGAAGGTAATTTGTCAATTACAGAGGAGTGCTGGGGCCACGCATGCATGATACAGTGGGCTACCACTGGGTCTAATGTTTGGCGTGAATTTTGCTGGAAAAGCATTATGAGATTTTTCATCACCCCTGCTCAACAAAGATATCGAGGAATTGGTGATAAATGTTGGAGATATGGGGGAGATGGAGCTAACCATTTCCATATCTTTTGGGATTGCAAAGTTATTCGCCAGTATTGGTCTCTAATCCATGAACATCTACAAATTGTTTTTTCATTTGTTTTTCCTTTAACCTTTGAGACCATATTTTTGTGTTATGTACCAGTGGATAAACTGAATTCCAGTGATAGAAGACTCTTGTATATCCTACTGGCCGCAAGAAAAAAGCCTCTTACGAGGAGATGGCTTAAGCCTGAACCACCAACGATGGAAGATTGGATACACCCTGTACAAGAGATCTATACGATGGAAAAATTGTCATTTTCTCTTAAAGTTCAGAGGGATACCTTTTACAGAATATGGTCTAAATGGACAGAATATGTTAAGCCTGTGAGGTGTGATTTTTTTATGAACCATGCTTTTTTTTACCTTAAAGCTCTGAGTATTATGCGAACTTACCCACCCTGCTACCTCCTAACCCAAGTCTTTTTTTTCCTTTTTTTCCCTCTTTTTTCTTTTCAACTATAAGTTAAAAAATGTGAAAGCAAAGATAGTGTAAAAAGCCATACTACTGTCGTGTTCAATTGCTTTCTCAATAAAAGAGATAATGTTATAAAATTTGCATTTTACAATTCACAGTTTAGAGTGGTTTAAAGTGAACAGTGTAGCAGCTTGTAAACTTGAGCAGATTTTCTTGGGAGTAAAAATTGTCCATAGAACAGCATGTCAGAGGTAGTGGTGTGTAAAGTGCAATAGAGTCAGTTAATGGTTTGTGTGGGTGTGTGCGGTGGGGGGGAAGTGGGAGAGCCGGTAGTGAGTTCAAGAGTCTGATGGCTTGTGGGAAAAAGCTTTCCCACAGACTGGAGGATGTGGCCCAATACTGCGATAGCGTCCGGATGGAAGGAGAGAAAAGAGTCCATGTGAGGGGTGTGAGGGGTCAAGCACAATGCAGGAGGCCTTACTGGTGCAGCGCTTGTGGAAGATGTCCTGTAGCAGTGGGAGAGATGTTCTGATCTTGGCAGCTGCTTTAACAATCCTTTGTAGCTGGCTGAGGTCGCGACTTGGCAGTTTCCAAACCACACGGAGATGCAGCTGGTCAGAACGCTCTCTATGGTGCCCCTGTAGAACATGGTGAGAATGGAAGGAGGAAGGTTGGCCCGCTTCAGGCGTCTTAGGAAGTGGAGGCGCTGCTGGGCCTTTTTGGTGATGGAGGTGGTGGTCCAGGTGAGGTGGTCTGAGATGTCAACTCCCAGGAACTTGCGGTTGACATGCGGTTAACAGTCTCTGCCGTGGAACCGTGGATGCTGATTGGCGTGTGGGTGGAGCGAGATTGTCACAGATTCGGACGGACTGAGGCCTCTCTGACAGGAAATCTAGTATCCAGTGGCAGAGAGAGGTGCTCAGTCCCAACTTGCTAAATTTGTCTAACAGTTTTTGTGGAACAGTCGTGTTGAATGCTGAGCTAAAGTCTATGAACAGTATTCTGACACAGGCATCTTTCTTGTCCAGGTGGGAGAGGGAGAGGTGAAGTGCAGTGGAAGTAGCGTCCTCGGTCGACCTGTTCGGCCGGTATGCAAACTGCAGCAGATCCAGTGAACAGGGGAGGTTGCCCTTCACATGTGCCATGACAAGTCTCTCGAAGCACTTCATGATGGTGGGTGTTGGGGCGATGGGACGGTACTCATTCAGGCAGGATACAGAGGATTTCTTTGTCACTGGGATGACAGTGGTGCTGAAGCATGCTACGACAATCATCTGGCTCAGCGATGAGTTGAAAATGTCTGTGTGGGATGTTGTCTGGTCTAGCAGCTTTTCGTGGGTTGACCTTGGTGAGTATCTCCATCACAGCTGTTTGATGCAGGCTTGTACTATCTGACGGCCTGAATGCCCTGCCATAACCTGCAAGAGTTTTTTTGTGTTGTGGAAGTGGCTCTGGATCTTTTATGCATGTGCACAATTTGCTTGTCGGATGGTACGAGAGAGGTGGGCTCTGGCTGTTCTGAGAGCCATTTTATCTCCAGACCGGAAAACAGCATCTCTCTCTCTCAGACATGCACGTACCACTGCAGTGAACCAGGGCTTCTCATTGGCTCTCGTGGTGATGTTTTTGGAGACCGTCTCTGTGCACTTACTGATGTAGCAAGTCACAGTGAACTCATCCAGGTCCAAGAAGCCATTTTGGGTGGCTGCCTCTGTACATGTTCCAGTCTGTGCACTCGAAGCAGTTCTGAAGCCCTGAGACAGCCCCACTCGGCCAGACTCTGATGGTTTTCCTGGCAGGTCTTGTGCGTTTCAGCAGTGATGTGTAGGTGGGCAGCAGCAACACAGTGGCATGGTCAGATGAGCCGATGTGCAGGCACAGAACTGCCTTGTAGGCTCCGCACATGTTAGTGTAAACTGTATCCAGGCAGTTCTTTTTCTGGTTAGAAAGTTCACGTGTTGATGGAATTTGGAGAGGACTGTCTTGAGATTCGCATGGTTGAAATCACTGACTACAAAAAGAAAAGCTTACTGATGTGCAGTCTGGAGCTCGTTGATAGCTGGAGACAGCTCTGCTAGTGCCATGTTAGCATTAGCATTTGGTGGGAGATACAGTGCTATAACAAGTATCGAGGAAAACTCTCTCAGTGAATAGAAAAGATGACACTTTAATATTAAAAATTCCACCTGTGGTGAGCAGTGTTGGTCGTTACTTGAAAAAAGTAATCAGTAACTAATTATTGATTACTTCCCCCAAAAAGTAATCCCGTTACTTTACTGATTACTTATTTTCAAAAGTAATTAATTACTTAGTTACTTAGTTACTTTTTAAAAACACACGATTTACAACCTGAATAGGTGATAAAGCGATAAATCTTTCAGCCCAATTCTACTTTTTCTACATAATCCATCATACAAAATGTAATCAAATGAAAAAGTCCTTTTTTAAAACTTGTTTTATCAGTTTTAATCTTTTAACTTTATGCATCAAGTAAAAATTTAATTATATGCAACATTCTCTGACTGGAAGAAATTAGTTTAACATTTAAACCTTTTTTCTGCACATTCCAGCACATAAAATAAAATATTTTTTGTGTTTACACAAAAAATGTTGAGGTCAGGAAAGCGATTCCGCTCCCTGAAGACCAACACAGAGAGACTGAGGAGGAGCTTCTTCCCGCAGGCGATACGGTCTCTCAATCACACCACCACACAGTACTGACCCACACATACAGTTCTTACACACACACTGGACATTCTGGACATTGTTTTCACTTCATCACTTAAATCACTTTAAGCATATTTGCACTGCAGAAGACATAATGTGGATTGCACAACACTGGTCACTACATTCTTCATTTCCAGTTAATATTTGTACAGCTGCTGTTATTGTGTATATATTTATTTATTTATTCATACATTCTTATATAGTTCTATATTGTGTATTGTGTATTTTGTTGTACAGTTATTTTATTTTCAACTTTAATTTATATATTTTATCTTATTCTTTCTCAGTTAAATTTACCCTTCATTCTAATTTGTGTTGTACAGTTATTTCCTTTTTAACCTTAATTTATATTTTATTCCTTCCTAGTAAAATTTACCCTTTTTAATTTTTCATATTTATTTCCTATCTTATTCATAGCCTTTTCCTTTTTTGTTTTCTTTAGGTCACAAGCAGTTGTCCAAGCATTTCACTGCATATCGTACTGTGTATGACTGTGTACGTGACAAAATTTGAATTTGATTTGAATTTGATTTGATTTACACTCAGTCTTTCAAATAGATGCAGGTAAAACACAGCAGAAAATAAATAAAATCAAAGACTAGGGGTCCTGTTGCTCTATTTTCACCTGTAAAGCAGGACTGCGGTAGGCGGAGGTTTACCCTGGTGCAGGTGTGCCGCAGCGGTCAGGTGAAGAATCCGCGAGTTTCTCTGTGAATTTCCCATTACATCGTTGCGCACTCGGAGCTTGTTTAAGGTTTTTTTCGTTGTAAAAAGAAGTTTTCTTCCCACGCACAACGGACACTAATGTTTTTGTCACTTTTTATGGAATCAAACTCAAAGTAAGGTCAGTACTTCCACGCTTTAAACGCTGCACGCTCATACTCTCTCCGCACTCGATATATGATCCATTGTTGATCTGCACACAGCTGTTGTCATGAACGTCGCGCTCGCTTACGTCACTGTCATGAGACATTCTCGCAAAAAAAAATCACGGTTTTAGTAACGCAGTAACGCAGCGTTCCTACGGGAAAGTAACGGTAATCTAATTACCGTTTTTGCAATAGTAATCCCTTACTTTACTCGTTACTTGAAAAAAGTAATCAGATTACAGTAACGTGTTACTGCCCATCTCTGGTGGTGAGCAGTGGCGGCTCACTTCAGCCGAGTTCGTGCACGTTTCCGTGATGATGAAAACACAACAGTTCTTTACGTCACGCTGGGTTGAATGCTGGAGCCACAGATAATCCATTTTATAGTCCAGGGAGTGAACGTTGGAGAGTAGTGGTGTGTGGATCGATATTGAAATATCGATTCTTCCGATACCAGTAATTTATGTTCTAGAATCGATTCTCATGTTAAAACATCGATATTTTAGTACTTTGGGGTAAATTTGTAGTTTTTCATTAACAGGAACACCGTGGAAAGAAACTATATCATTCGGATCGTCTAAATGGGAAGAAACTACTTCCTCCTAGGCCTTTCACAGTCATATGCGAAATACGGCTGTATAAATGTGTCAGCCCCTGGCGTGCGCACTCACAACAATGGCTGATTGTGAATGGAGTCATGTGCGGACGTATTTTACCTCCACAAACAGCCGAGACTTGGTTTGCGATACATGTGGCAAGACAGTGAGGTGTTGTGGCAACACCACTAACCTAGTCAAACACCTCAGAGTAAATCATATCACAGAATATGATGAGCTTATTTTGAGGCGAACTGAAGAGGAGGAGAGGGACAGGTGCTGCTAGGGGAGACAGACGTCTCTGGCGGAGTCCTTTAGTGCTGCAGGCAGGCAACATGTTCAAATAGCGCACAACTTCAGTTTTTTTTTATTTCTATAGGATAATTCTGCATTATTAAGCAATATGAACAAGTAGTCTGATGTCCTGTAATCATTATGATGCTATATTATTACGATTACATAATACAATTATATATTGTATTATGAAATACAATGAAACATTACGTTTTTGTACAGAGTATCGGTATTGGATCAGTATCGTCGATACCACTCTGAATTTTACTTGGTATCGGATCGGAAAGGAAATCAGTGGTATTGCACATCACTATTGGAGAGCAGGATGGATGGAAGTGCTGGCCGGAATGGGTTAGCCCTTTAGCCTAGCACTAGTGTTGGTGCGCTTCCCTCACTGTTGTTTACATTTGCAGTGCTTGCGTTTCGGCCAGCTGAGCCTCGCTGCCTCGGTGGGGGTTGGGGAGTTAGCAGACGCAGGCTCCGTAGCTCTGTCAGCAGATTTGTCGGGGAAATTGTGCTGTTTTTCCTGATTTTGTCTGCATGTTGTGGGTGGTCTGCATCGTAACTCGTTCATGAAACAAAAACAAAACAATACACCATAAAAAGGACTCTGAATTAGCCAGAGCACTATCAGCTGCTGCCTGCTCATGGTGCCGCCGGAAGTATAGGGATAGGGAGGGCTTAGGCCCATCAGTCTATTCATACCAGCTGTCCCCTGTCCTATGCTCTTTTCACAGTAAGACATCTATAGAGACTGAATAGTCTTAAGATGCCACAAGAAAAAGGTTAAACATTATGTACTGACGAGACACAAGTTCTGCACAAGAAAAAACATAATGATGAGCAAATAATTTCTCTGAGGCTAGTTCTGCTGGAATGTTAAAGGGGAGTTTTTTTCCCCACTGTTGGCAAATTCTTTCTCACAGAGGTTCATCTGATTTTTGGGGTTTTCTCTGTTTCCTTGGTATTGTTGCAGGGCCCTTACCTTACTATATAAAGCACCAGGAGGCAACTGCTGTTGACTGCGTTCTAAGTCTTTTTTTTTTAATATGTATTATTCTTTTGTAACTATATTTAAACGTTTTCTCTTGACTCTGCACTTAATTTCACTTAATAATAAAGATATTCAGATTCTGATTGTGACTATATAAATAAAATTGAATTGAACTGGCCACAAGATGGCAGTAATGAAAAGGATGAATGCACATGAGGAGCTTTATGACAGCACTGTCTGACATGAAAGTAGAGAGATGGCTTTATTATGGCGCGTTTTTATTTATATATTTTTAGATTTGACTTGTTCTGACTGAATGCCACTGTTAAACAGGCAAACATGACTTTCAAAAATTCAGAATCATCAAGACAGAGAACTGCTGCTATGTAGCACAGATCACCTCTTTCTGTCAGGGTCTTGGGCTTTGCACATTTAAATTCTTCTTTATTATTTAATAGTCCATTTGGTTCTTGCTTTGATTGCTTATTCTTGATTGACACTTGCCTAAGTATGTTGAGTCTTACTTCTTTGTTTCAGTTAATGCTTATTTCAGTTGGTATTAGTATCTGA